>NC_133203.1:50817244-50834744 GCF_958299795.1 Porites lutea
CCTTTCCTGGCTATTAGGCGCTTTAGACTTCTTAGAAACTCGCTAGTCTCCATGCTCTTGCTGAGTTCCAAATAGAGTGCTCGCGTAAGGCTGCAAGCGTAAAGGATTATGTATGCCTTTCCTTCCTTCTTCTGGGTCACACGGTACTTGATGGGTCCCGCGAAGTCAACTGCGACAACTTGAAAGGCGCGATTTCCTTCGGTTCTGTCTCGTGGTAAATTTCCAGGTGGTGGTCTAGCAGCGGCCCTAACTTGGAAACGGCGACAACCATAACACTGCTTAATCACTTTTTTGGTCAGACGCCTGAGCCTCGGCACCCAATAACGCTCTCTGATGCGCGCCATTGTCAAACCGACTCCCCCATGCAAAGTACGACAATGAGCTTCTTCAACGAGTTTCACTGTGTAGGGGTGCATGTCAGGCAGATAGACGGGGTAGTGTCCCTGAACTCGACCTCGACAGACGAGAATCCCCTGCTCATTCTCTTTTAACCCCAGCCTTTGCCGGTCTTCTGTCACTTCATCACCTTGAATCTCTTGAGCGCGCTTGGTCCAGAACAGATGTTGTTCATTAATCTCGTAGGTTGTCAGCGGACCCGCCATTCTTTCTTGTTTCTTTAGGCGTGAATTTCGCATGAATCTCGCGGCCCAGGCGACAATTCTTAACGTCTTTATCAGGCTAAACTTTCCCAGTAGATCATCAAGGCAGTCAGTTGATGCAGTGGCTCTATTAAAAAGTTCTTTGGTAACTTTAGCCTCTGTTTGGCTCTCAGGAGTAGCGCTTGTCACGATGTCTGTAGGCCACCTGTCTTTGTCTGAAAGCCACTCCGGTCCTTGCCACCACAGCTTGCTGTCATCGACTTGCCCTCCTCGACTTCCCAGGTCTGCCGGATTTTCCTTGGTGGGCACATGGCGCCAATAGATCTCTGAATGCCCTTGTATTTTCATCACTCTATTTGCTACGAACTGTTTGTACTCGCCACCACCCTTTATCCAATGGAGAGCCACTGAGCTGTCCAGCCATCCATAGCACTGTTTCACGGGAAAACCCTGGAGCGCTCTTCCTACATTTGTGATAAGATTTGCTGCCATATGCGCCGACACCAGCTCTAATCGCGGAATGGTGAGCCCCTGCTTCGCTAGTCGAGCTTTTGCAGTAACCAATCCCTGGCTCACACCCGATGGCTGTCTCACAACTGCATGCACTGTTGCACACACTCCGTTCTTACTTGCATCCCCGAAGGCGTGAAGCTCGATTTCTTCAATCTGCTCTTGCGCACACGTTAAGGCCCTTGCTACCATGACCTCGGCTGGTAACTCCTTCTTCCATCGTGTCCACCGATTTGCTAGCTGTGGGGGTAGCGGCGCATCCCAGGCCACTTTCACGTTGCATACATCTCTGTAGATGAACTTTCCCTTGATAGTTAAAGGCGCCGCAAGACCAAGGGGATCGTAGATTTTTGCTAGATTACGCAACAATGCTCTTTTGGACGCGACTACCTCATTTTGAGGCAAAACGACACTGATCTGGTCTTCCTGTTTGTCCCACGGGAGTCCAAGCAAACCACCGGTCTTTGCTTTTGATTGGCCGAGCTGCTGTTTGGCAAACGTGCCCTCATCTTCGACTCTTCTTTCACTCCCTTCTAACTCGGCAACATTCGAGTGCCACTTGTGCAGTGTGAATTTAGCGTCCGCGAAGATTTTAATAGCTCCCTCTTTCAGCTGTTGCGCTTCGGGTACTGTTGGTTTCCCGCTGATCAGATCGTCTACATACAGGCTTTTGCGCAGTTCAGCAACAAGTTGTGGCATGTGAGTTTCCCAGGTTTCAAGATGACACTCTATCACTCCCCCGAGGAGAAAGGGAGAAGGCACAAGACCAAACAGCGCTCGAGTAAATCTCAACACTTCTACTTCAGAATGTTCGCTGGTCTTCCAATGAAACCTGAGTGCATCTCTCTCTTCCTCCTTGATGCGCACCTGGAGAAAGGCCTGTTGCAGGTCCCCAGTGATAAGGACTGGATGGAAACGCATGCGTACTAAAACACTCCACAGGTGATTTTGAAGCGGCGGCCCGGCATACAGACAATCATTTAAGCTTGGAACTTGGGGTTTCGCACTAGATGAGGCGTCATAAACGATCCTCAACTTTGTAGTTTCAGCTCCCATACGAATCACCGGCTTGTGAGGAATGTAGAATTCTTTTCCCTGCGGCGGATCACTTGCAACTTCTACTATTCCCTCGGACTTCTGTTTTCCGATGATCTCTGCATAAGTCTCGGTCACATCCAAGCGTCGAAGTCTGTTGTGGAGGTTGCTGAGCCTTCGCAAACTGACTTCTTTATTGTTCGGTAAAGGCGGGTGGTTACCTTTCCATGGCAGCGAGGCTTCATACCAGCCTTCGGGATGCCGTACCAATTGCTCTCGGAACTCTGCGTAGACTGCGCGCTGATCATGTTCAGGGGTATCTTCAAGCCCTAGAACGTCTAACCGACATAGTTCTGCATAGTCCACGTGACTCGTTTGGGTCAGCAGCATATTCCCGTGGTCAATCTCAGTTCCCGGTGACATAATAGTCCACCCCAGCTTAGTCTTCTCTGCCACTGGTTCCCCTGGCAGTCCAACGCGCGGCCGTTCGGACGTCTTGATCGCTGCATACTCGCTCGCCCCTAATATCAGATGTACTGGAAGATGTGGCTTAGGGTCGCAGTCCGTCATCTCAACTCCCTTTAGATGATCGTACGAATTGATAATCTTTTGATAGTGTGGGTTATCGATCATCAGCAATTCCCGTCTTTCCACCTTGGTAACATCAACGTTTAATTCTTCACTGCCATCCGTTGAGCGTACTTTGATTGTGGAAAGTTCTACTTCACGTGTGGTCGATCCCAGCATCATTTCTATTCGACGAACCTCCTTTGCACGAGGGCGCTTGGGAAGTTTCTCTAACAGCGTGGCCGAAGCATATGAACTCCCAGCTCCTGTATCTAGAAGTGCACGACACAGTACTCCCTCCACGCTTACTTTCACAACAGGATAAACTACACGCCCTTTGTTCCCGGTGGCAGTCATTAATTGGTCTCCTTGGTTGCAAATCGATGTATGATGTTTCTGTCCGCACTTCTGGCAACGCATTTTACTCTTGCATTCGGCAGCATGGTGTTTCGGCCCAGTACAATTAAAGCACATTCGTTTCCGCGCGAGCATTCTCTTCCTCTCGTCCATCGTGGACACGCGCGTGCAATCCCGCGAGATGTGATTGGCGTCATCACAGTAAACACAAAGGCGCTGGTTTCTATTTTCTGCATGGTACAGGGGAGATTTTTTCTCAGGGCGCTTGGGGAGCGTAGACTTGTTTGCGACGTTATTTTCTTCAGTCGCTGGGTTTACATCTCTCCATTTCTTCAGGGCCTGGGTCAAACGAGGTAGATCCCAGTCTTGCCAGTTTTCTTGTCCCCTGACCAGATCGGCTTTAATTCCTTTCAATTTGTCTAGCACGCTTCTTGTCATCCCGTTTACTCTCTCGATTTTTCCAAGTGTTTCCAGTGACTGGACGTTAAATAGCAGGGTTTTATAGAAAGAATTCACTCGGTTCGGGTCGGCGTTCGTCACGGTGGGGAGTTCCAGAATGTTATTGACGTAGGCGTTGACAATTTCACTCGTTTTCCCATACTCTTCCTTTATTATGTTTTTCGCTCTTTCATATCCTTCTGTATTTAGCGGCAAGCCATCGATATCCGCCCTGACTTTGGGCTCCACTAGCTCTTTCAAGTAGGCGAATTTTGTCACAGGCGCTAATTCCGTTTTGTCGATTTCGGCCTCGAATTTATTCCAGAACGGCGGCCAATTTGCAAGTGTTCCGTCGAATTTTGTGATAGAAAGCTTTGGCAGCTTTGCAGTCACGGTTTTCTTTGCATTTTGTTCTTGCTGACTGGCTTCTACGGCCTTTTGAAATCTCACTTGTTGATCTAACAGCTCACGCTCATGGCTCATTCGCTCCTCGTGTTTCATCTTCGCGAGGGCCATTTCCTTCTTATCAGATTCCATCCTGTCTGCCAGTCGCTTGTCTTCTTCCATTTTCCCCACTAGTTGTCTTATTGCCAAGGCCTTTTCATCCGCTTCCTTTAGAAATTTGTCGTGCTCTTTCACCCAAGTGCTGACCTCCTCCTCTGATTCACCATTTGTAAATTTCAGCTCGATAATGGATTCTTTCACGGTATGAGCGGACTGCAATTTAGACATTAATAGTGCCTCGTGTCTCGATATAGCTTCTGCGTTTTGGGAAGCGATCACTTCATCACTCTTAGTCAGAGAGAATCTTAGAGACAGAATCTTTCCGTTAAATTCTTTCGTAAGTTCCTCCATCGCGTTGGCCCTTTTCAGCTTTAGCGTTGTTTTGGCCGATTTGCCAAATCTCAGCGAATCCCTTGATCACGTCGCTATGTACTTGATTTTTCGCAAATCCCTTGCTCTTGTTTGAGCTAAAATCCCAATAGGTCCCGTCGGAGGTGCCAATTGTGTTAGGAATTGCCTCCAAAGCTGAACGATCTTCTAACACACTCACAGAAATCCCGATTCACTCGTTTTATTTCTTTCTTCCCGTCTCCTCTTGATTCTCACAGTACATTACATTTTCTCCTTTCTATTGTTCCTTTTTCTTTCAGTTCCAAAGTTCAATGCTATCAGGTTCCAACGTCACTTAACACTTCTTTTAAATCACGTTACTTAATCAAATGAAACTTAAACTCATGTTTACAAAGATAATGGTAATAAAACACCGCACAATTTCCGACAATGGAGCTTTGAAGACTTCGGTATGTCAATCGTTGAAATATTTTTGAAGACAAATTTTGGTAAGTGTTCGCTTTGATTCTCGATAAGTTTCACGATGGAAGGTTCACTCTTAAGTGATCGCTCGTAAATTTGTCTCTCCAAATATTCACTCTTAAATTTTCGCTCACAAACTAGTGCATCGTAAAGGTTGGGGAACGTGTTGTTCCACAAAAAGCTATAATCTTTCTCTTGACTGTCCTCCATGCCTCGTGCTTTTCAAAATGGCGGATAAGATTTCACTGAGCCAGCGATATATCTCAGTCAGCGATATATCCCTAACAATGTAACGTTGAAAAAACGACAGAAACGGTCTGCATTTTATGACCGGTGTCCAGCCTTTGGCTGGGCCCCGGTAACAAGGACTGCATTTTACTGTGAACGTTGACTTTTGGTTTTACAACGATGATTTCTGTAAAAATCCTGAAGGCAAATAACGTGATTTGTCCAAATTCAAAAGGTGATATTTTGCGAAACGCAAAAAGCGCTGACTTTTTTGCGTCTACTGGATATCCCAATTTGAAGGACATTCTATGCAATGCTCACAACTGACAATTAAGGCACTGTTCGCGCGATTGAGAAAGTTGCAATGTTTTGAAGCAGTGTAGTCTCGTACGGCACGGTGATCAACGGGTTTACCTACATCTTCGACACCAGAAAAAGTAAACCTTGGTTACCAGCCCTATATCAGTGCCCTGGTGTCGGCTAAACAGCACCTTACCCTCGTTGTTGGTTTTCTTTTGCTGGTGACTGCAGTCTTCTGTTTCTTCTTAACTTTAACATCATCATCATCTGGTTCATCTGATGCTGACAAATCTGGAACTAATTAACAAATCGATAAAACTTTTCCATGGGCTGTACTCTTATCGACCACAGAAACTGAAATGACGTCAACATGTTCAAAACTCAAGTGTTTCACTGCAAAGTTTTGAACAATGTCTTTTTTAAACTAATATATAGAGGCTAAAGGCAAAGCTCCCGTTTATGAAAACCAATGCAATAAAGAAATCCAACTTGAGTTGTGCTTGCAATCAGTGGAAAACTAGAAACTTGTCTGCGGTAAACTTCAAAAAACACGTTACCACGATGGGTCGACACCTAAGCCCGAGATACAGTCATGTGATACTGGTCAGAGGATACTTTGTTTTGACAGGTGTCAATTGACCACAAAATGGATGTGCAATATCAGGTTGCAGGCTCCCACACTAGCTAGAAAGCGTAACATTTCACATTGGTTGGCCTGTGGTGCGGACGGACTGACGGGCGAGCTGACGGGCGAGCGGGCGGGCGGGCGGGTGGACTTACGTTCACGTGACTACCAAAATTTCTTGGATGGATTAGTAACCAATCAGAGCAGAGTTTTATCGGCTTTACAATCACGCCGCAAAACTAAACAAATGAACTCCAAAAACTTTCCAGGGGAACTTTCTTCCGAAAATCCATTGGTTTTTCGATAGCTTCCGGCAACAAAACCTAAAGCTAAAAACTAAGCTTTGAGTTAACTTCTTTTTTTAAGGGCGGAAGTGAAGAAGGGAAGATTATTTTGTGTTAGTTTCGTACGAGCACTCCGTTTGTCTAGGTCTGAGATCATCCACATGTAGGGACCGATTCTTCTGCCCCCACCCCGCCATCCTCTCCGCTGTTAAATGTTACTTCTGCTTTTCATACACCTGAGGCAAGATCCACGCAGTAGGAAACGAGTGCAATGAGGTCCGTGCTCAGACAAGAAAAGCAAGACACACAGTCGTCTGCTTTTCACACTTTTCAACTACTGCTCTTAAAAACTTGCCGAGCGTTTATATAACGCGATAATGCTTGAATAACCTGTTTTTATACCTTTTTTTTTTTTACATAATTTTCCTCCAATTAGGCGCAGTTATACTGGTGATGAGGCCACGTCCTTTAATATCACGCGCGTAAAATTGGGTTCCCGGCGTGATATTTACTAGAAGTGGCTTATACAGGGTCTAACAATCCCAATGGGAACTCAGAAACTAAGCAATGTAATCAACAACTTTAAAAACAATACATTATAACGTACATTTTAAAAAGAACTTACCAGCGGACCATATTTTCAATGTTCTATCCCATGAACCACTGCAAAACTAACCAGTAAATACAAGAAAAAAATAATTAATGATAAAAAGATTAAATATATTCAGAGGTAACTCTCAGACTTAGCATGTGTCCTTAACACACATTAGGTGGCCAAATATTAGCAGAAAAAAAGTCGATCAAAGGAAGAAAGCTCAATACAGTAAATTGGTAATTAGAACGGCTGTTAAGCAAATTAAATGCAACAGGCAACAGCAAACTACTGTATGTACAGAATATAATTATTTCATCACCTTTGATTTGGAAACATCCACAGCAACTGTATCAACACTCTGTGAGTGGCCTTTACAAATATGAATACATTCTGCCTTGTTTTTATCACAGGACCACTGTAAAGCCAACCAAAAAACAATGATAGGCCATTGTTAGTGTTATTACTGTCAGCAGCATTATTTTGAAGTCAGTCACAATAAAATTCTACAAACCTGATTCAATCGAATGGACTGATCTTGAGAAGAACTGATAAACACACCCTTGTCATCACCTACTGCCAGGGTAGACAAGGCAAGAAATGTAAGGTATAGTCATTAGATTGAGGACACTTACCAAAAGCCAGGGCTGCAGGCTGGTAAGACTGCAGTCATTTTGAAGAAATGAAAATGAAGCAGGCTTTTTAAGGAGTATATGTTAAAAATCTATCACTCATATTCAGGTATGTCTCACTAGCAGTTTAATCTTACAGACCTAATAACTAGAAGCTGGAGAGTTATGGCCCACTGGGAGTATAGAAACTTACATGCAGTTACTTTAGAAAAAGAAACAGTGCTTGGACATCTACAACAGGACTCTTATTGTCGCTGGAATCGCAAATACATTACTCACATCCCCCTTAACATGGATTCAATTACTGTTTAACACTTACCAATATCAATCCAACACACACTCTTGACAGGTGATGTGTGACCATCATAGGTTAAAATGCATGTACCTATAAAATAATGACTCACAATAAGTACACTTATACAAAAGGTTAGTGGTTTAGGGGCTTCTCACAAGAAACCAGACTGGCTTTCATTCTGAAATGAGTTTGCTCCATCTTCATGTTTCTTAGTCCGTATTCGTTTACATGATACCGAAATGACATTTCATTCCCGCACAAGTCATTCCAGAATGAGTTCCATGATTCCGGTTTTCATTCCAAATGAAAATCCTGTTCTGGTAAGAAATTTCTTTCTTTGTTCCCAATAGTAAATCGCAAATCATGTGGTTTGAGATGAGTGGCACTCGCAAATCTGATCTGGTGCGAAAACCACACAAGCAAAAACACCTTAGGATGAGCTGTTCAATTTTATCATGCAAAATCAGCACAAATTTCACTCTGGAACAGAACTCACTCCGGAATGAAAGTAATTTCAGTATCATATAAACAGTCCTAGGGTGCAAAGAAAATCATTTTTACTGCTTGCCATTCGGGCAAGCTGAAGCTAGCATTTACTAGCCCAGACGTCATTTCAACTAGCCCCAAAAACGTTTTGTTCTTCTGTTATTCAAATTCCTCATAAAACATCACTTGCCCGTCGAGCAAGTTAAAAACAGAATTCACTAGCCTGATAGCAAAATCCACTAGCCCCGGGCTAACGGACAGTACTTTCTTTGCACGCTGAGTCCCTTTGTTTTTGACAATAAAGTGGCATCTGAAACCAGGTTTGCGAGCGTGCAAGAATGAGAATGTCACCAAACCCATGTGTTAACTGAAACTACTAGTTTCAGTGGTTTCAGTGGATGCAATCCACTGATCACCAATCATACTAATCTATGCTATCCAAGCGCCTATTTGAAAAACAGAATGTATTATTTATGTTCGTCTTTGCCATCAAATAGACCAGTTTCAATACATTAAGATTCAAACTTCACTAAGAGGCTAGGGGGAATAAAACAAATGAACTGTACCTTAAGCGTCAATGTAATTTTTTCTTTTGTTATATTCCTCTAAGCCTCACAGTCAATGTGAATTTAAAGTACCATTAATATTTCAAACTTGGTCCATTGATGCTGTGAAATAGCATTTGCAAACATCCAGTATCATCCAAACAAAATGTCAAGCATTTAATTTTTTTTTTTTGGAGTACCTTGAGCTGGTACATTCAAATACGTACATGTAACTAAATAATCATATATTTGGTTTAAAGATTAAGGTGAACTCACCAGTGAAATCCCACACATGTACATTTCCATCATAGCTACCACTAAGAATACTGCATAGGGAAACAGAAAAACACAAGAATAAAAAAAAAGAAATAAAAAATCATTTGTCAGTTGGTTTTATAAAGACAAAAGGCAATGGCATCATCAGCCTTTTTGTGCATTCTTATTGACATGCACTTAAGCAATAGAAAACGTTTTCCGTGTTTGCATAGCCTGATATAAACACGAGAGGGGTTGGGAGAATTCGAGACAGTTATGCAAACCCGAGACGAAGTCGAGGGTTTGCATAACTGTCGAGAATTCTCCCAACGCCTCGAGTGTTTATATCAGGCTATGCAAACACAGGAAAAAAGTTTTCTATTGCTTTTATAAAATAACTTTCCCGAGAAAAAAATGCGAAACTCTTTGTAAGGCACTGATTAAAAGAGAAATTCTTACCAGTCGCAAAATCTTGTCCACGAAGTCTTGCACGCGTAATCAGTTCTTGTTTTGCAAAAAGATGCTCTGCAAAATACGGATTTTTCTCGCTTAAAACGGTCAGCTTAAGGGAAGAAAAATGTACACACCTTCTTTGTAACGATTTTCCAAGTTTCAGCCGACGAAGGAATGGGTAAATAAAGTAAACTTTTTGAGTTTTGAACTCCAAAACTTTTTCAAATTTGTGCTTGCGTGATTAGCGCGCGAAAAACCAAACAACTTGACGCCACAACCATGTTTACATACTCTCATGCAAACACTGCTCTCGGCCAATCAGAGCACGCGTACTATCTTAGTTATTTTATAAAGGAATATATTAACACCGATGATGCCATTGCCTTTTGTCTTTATCTCATGAATAAAATGCGGGGGAAAACCTCTCTGCAATGGCCACCTCTTTATAACGGCCATTATAACGGAACTAGATGTTGTCTAATAAAGCTGCCATTTTGGTGACCTCATGTTTCAAGATTGGCTGCTCAGGAGAGTTTCACTCACTCTCCTGTTTACACTGGTTTAGGAGAGTAAGTGAAACTGATGACACAAACTGATTTCATGTGTGCTATGGTGAGCATAATAAGTAGTTTGGTAAGGAACAAACTATCCCAGCCTTTTTTGTGCATTTTTATTGACATGCACAGGAATATATCAATGCCGATGATGCCATGGCCTTTTGTCTTTATCTCATGAATAAAATGCCAGGGAAACCTCTCTGAAATGGCCACCTCTTTATAATGGCCATTTTCTTCTGTCCCGCAGGTGGCCTGATTGTGAAGAGTTTCAACTGTACTTGCTTAGTTCCTACTGACAGCTGTAAGTTCTTCTTTATCATAGTTTGTTAACATACCACTTTTTACAAACAGCCACAGAGCTCACCCAATCATCATGAAGAAGGCAGTTGTCAGGCCTAGGAGCTGGATGCTTCTCGACATATTCTATTTCTACAACACTTTCCTGCAGAAAAGTGGTACAAGTTCTAAATAAAAACATTTCTAAAACTACTGATGATGATCAGGGCTTGAAATAATTTTGCAGCTAGCACTATACCTTGGGGTTTTAATATACTGAAGTCTAAGCTGAAAATATAATATTGAACACATTGTAGTGAAAATAAGTAGATCAGTTGGTATTATTGCAAAACTCGGGCATTTTGTGCCACCAAATACTCTACTGCACATCTACCAATCCTTAATATTGCTCTATATATCTTATGGACTAACAGCATGGGGACTTGCGAGTAAATCCTACCTCACAAAAATTTTAATCCTTCAAAAACAAGCACTTAGATTTGATGTTTTCCAAAGAGAGATGAACATGCTGTCTGTCTGTTTACTGATGCTGATATTCTACCACTAAATTTCATTATTACAAATCCATCTATAATAATGTTTAATGCATGATATAAGAAATCGAAAGGGACCCAGTAGCATTTTAAACCTACCCAGCAATACTACTAGTTTTCACTCTTATAACAATCGGTCTTGCTCATCAAATAACATCTACTAGTATATTAAGAAATCTCAGCTAGATATCCAAAAGAGAGCATTTTCAAGAGTAGGAGGTAAAATTTGGAATGAGATACCAGCATCAATAAGGAAGCTCCTAAAAAATGCTTCAAAATGAAACTCCACTCTTTCCTTGTTGATATCCTAAAGAAACTCCTAAATTATCTCTGCTCCAAAAATGTACAAATGGAACTTAAGTTGCTTCATTCAAACTTTCTTAATGAATCAAACTGAACTTGGTATTATAACTTATGTAAACTAGCAAAATTTGTGTAAGTAATTAAGTCTCCTTTAGTAAGTTTAGTAAATATTAACTATTCTCATTCTAATGTTTTAGTGTGACTGTTTTGTTCTGCTTGCGGACCAGTCTCATGGTGTTGAGTATTTACAATTATTTTTTCATTTATGAAGTTGAAGTTGAAGTTGAAGTTGAAGTCACTACACAAATGTTTTCCTAGGTGTTCACAGTTTTCTGAGTTTGACAGTAAATGTTGGTTCTTCAGCACAAGTGTCAAGTTTCAAGTTACAAGTTTATTGCTCTGCCATAAAAGATTCAAGGCAAGAAGAAGTTCTATTAATATCTAAAAAAAGCTATTACGGCAAGGAAGCCCAAGGAAAACCACTAGGCTGAATTAAGAAATAAACTCCCTCAACTAATTATTAACAATGAATCGGAGTACAGAAGTATACATACAAAATCAAAATCATAAAAATTCAATAGCAGAGCTACAGTAAATATTATAATATATTACATGTAGATAATTGTATTAAGCACTACCTTTCAGTGAATAGGTCATGAATTTTGATTGTGGGCAGAATTAATAATGAATAAAGTAAAACAGTTTACAATCATGAGTGACAGAGATATGGTTAATAAAGGGGAATACTCACTGTGGTAATATTGTGACTTTTTAGGTGTTTATCAAGGGTGTCATGGAGATAAATTCCATCAATAAGAAAATCAAACTGGAAATTCCTCTCATTTTCGGTATCTGATTCCGACAACTCTGATTCTGAAAGGAAGAAACAAGTCAACACACAGTGTACTGCTGGTCTAAATCAGTCTCTAACTTCAAACAACTATAAGTTGTATTTATTCTCGCCAAGGCTGCTGCCCCTGCCAGGTGCCACCCTTAGTCCCCGAGGCCACCAAAGAATACTCAACCAGACAGAGTTCAGGAACCTTTACATACTACCAAAATTACTAAACTGTTAGCACCCTAAAAAAATGGTGTTTGCATTTGAATTTTTGAATAGCTGGTCTAGGTGCTCGGTTTGGTCATGTCACCATCCCTTCCTTTCCGAATGGCAATAACAATGGTTTGTGGTTATAAGAGGAATAAGCGACGGCAAATCAGTTAGAAAAGAAGTAAGGACCCTGATTATTGATCATAACTGTCCTGGTAGTTTTTGGGCATTTAAATGGCAAACCATTGTTATTGTCTCTCTAATGGGAAAGGAAAGTTATAAGTCCAAATTGGGCAATTGGAATGGACACATTTAGCTAAAAAAAAATTCAAATGCAAACAATAATAATAACTATATTAGTTTAGAGTGCCAACAGTTTAATGATATCTTGAGCATAATTTATGTGATATCCCATTAGTTGTTTTCAAAAGTAGTGGTAATTCAGGGTTGTCATTTAAGAGGAAACGAGGTTTGCCCGCAAATGGTACACAAATCAAAAGGTGAAGTGAGTTTCTTCTAGCACTTAACCTCATGTGACGGCTTATTCATTTGATGTCACCACAATGAGTTAAGCATGAGACAAATTAGCTAACCAATGTTTTCTCAGGTATAACATGTAACTTGATTTTTCATTACATGTTGGTTTTAAGGCTCATATGCATATTGAGAATGATTGAGTCACTTGTAGGATATCTCACATATCGCCACATGTGTTTAGCTCAAGAAAACAGCTGACATTTCGCACAACTGGTATTCCCACCGAATAACATATGAGAAAAAAAAGGAAAAATTTCATAATGATACATATGACACATCACTACCTAGATCTGACTATAAGTGCTACTGAGTGGTTGAAAATAATATTTCATTTGCTTCATCCAATCAGAAGCACTACCTAGATCCGAGTATGGAATTTAGGCATTAGGTTCTCAGACCTCATTTAGTGGGGAAACCAGTAAAGGGGTCACAAAATATTGGCTGTTTTCTCAGGCTAAAATGGGTTGCATAGCAAGTACATACCATTTGACACTAGCAAGCTACTGATAAGCTCATTTAATTCTTGAGATCCAACCTTTACTGGCACAGAGAAGGGATTTTCTGGTACTGCATACCTGTAAATCAGAGGATGATGGAGGCAAAAGCTTGTGAGTTTTAATATTTAAATCATCATCATAATTGTGACCCTCCATGGGATTTCAGGGAATAAGGTGAATGCAGGCACACGGCACGTTCGCACGCTAAAACAAAAGAACCAGCTTTTAACACGTTAGCTGCGTGTTAGTTACTTGCCTTATTAACATCGCAGCCATTGTCTTCCGTCGCACGGTAGAGACAAAGGAACGTGTTAATATCTTGCTTGCAACTTTGCACGGTATAACACAATGACCGTGTCAAATGTATAGCACGCTCTTTGAAGTTAAAGTTGCTTTCGATTTGTACAAGCACTACGTCATAAGCTGTAAGGCTTTCTATTAGCTCACCAATACGATTCTAGTTGTCAATATCCAGTGCAACATCGATCAATGAATCAACGAACAGAATGGAATGTCTGGACTTCTTGTCCGTTTATTTAATCCTGCGTTTGAGTTCTTCCTTTAATTTCAAATTCCTCGTTTTTTTAAAAGAGCTTGCCAAACACGGGCCGAACGAGCAGTGTCCGCTGCTCTTCAAATCGTAAACTTGTGAAGGTAGCAAGCACAAATGCATATAATTTTGACAAGCGTAAGCTTTAGTATGAGAGCCAACGTGTATGATGCAAAGCGAATCCTTCTTCTACTTCCTTTGATAACTGACGGATTATCCAGCTAGGAACTGTGCAACCGAACGGACTATCAATTTCAGCTTTATTGAAACTGAGAATTGCATATGTGCGCGCGCTACTATAAACATGCAACGCAAACACGGTTTTTCTTCTACAAGAAGGGTTATACACCCGAAACGTCTTGTTATTGCAGCCATTATGAGACTTTTGATATTTGTGACCTTAGACAGGAAAACGTACACTAATGACTTAACATTTTCAAACGGCTTTCCATTTACAAGCCATTTGTGTCAACCGTTCGAACGGCTTGGTCACCCGTTCGCTAGAAACAGCCCGTTTGAATGGCTTCCTCACCCATTAGTTAGAAACATCAATCCGTTCGAACGACTTAGTTACGCGTTCGTTAGAAACATTAAACCGTTCAAAAGGCTTGGTCACCCATTTGTTGAAGACATCAGGCCATTTGAACAGCTCGGTCATCTGTATTATGGCATTCCTTTGAATTTTCTGTCGAATGACATGCATGGGAGACGAGTTACGCTATTCGGTCAAAAACATTCACTTGTTTGAGCGGTCATTTAACTCAATGTGTTCAAGATTTGTTTGACTTCATTTGCACAAGTTTATTGGCTTTAAACTCTTATTTTGCCCTTTTTAAAACAACCGGTGTACACAAGCGCCGATCATGGAGTGGATTTTTTTTCCGATGTAGCAGACTATGAGCTTTTCAGCATCCACGATCCCTTACCAGACGAAAAATCTAAGCTAAAGATATCCTATGTAAACAAAACGTTTCAAAAGAAACCCGAACACTTTTGCTCTCCGCATATTTACATTACAAACGAAATATTTTTTTGCCAACGATTTGTTCTACGTCAAAAACACGGAGAATCAAAGAAACCCATGTAATTCGTGCTCTTCTCATTCAAATGGATAGTGTTGCGTTACGCCTTCAAGCTTTCGTCACAAAGCCACCTCTTGTTATCCATTTACGGCTCTGCGACTGTAATGAGAGCTTAGGAGCTCGTCGCTTTGGACTTGGATAATTAAATTAAAGATTCACATTCGCCGTGAATAGTTGTAGTGGCAGTGGTAGCGTAGCGGTAGTTTCTAACTGTTATCTGTTAGCCTGAATTTTAGCCGTCTCCCCGCAAACTCCTCTTGCGACTCGAGGAGACGTCTGAAATATCATGCTGACTGTAAACAGTATAGAAACTACTACGAATGTGAGTATTGTCCATTAAAATCCAAAGACAGGAGCCCCTATACTCTTCTTAAGCGCACAGAGCTGCCTAGTCTGTAAGTAATTCATGTCAACCTCAAGTGAAGCAAAGCACCTCAAGTAAGCAAATGTCGGTTATATATAAGGAGACTATATGTTGGCTTGAAATGAGCTACTTACCGACTTGGCTTGACATGAAATACTGCACCGACATTTTAGACCATTGCAGAACCGTAAATTGATAACCGCCAAATGATTAACTCATGGCAAACAATTACAAGAGGTAGCTGTGTGAGGAACACTTAAAAAAACCCCCTCCTCGCGACCCATTTTAATATATTTTGAATTTAGAAGCAAGCCTACACTCATTACTGTCATTTGCATGAACCCTCACTTGCCCAACAAATTTTAATTGGTTGCAACAAAATATTGTTTTCTCATACTCAGAGAGGATACTTGTTTCTTTTTCTTGATTATTTCATTATTTTTCGTTATTTTTTGTTATTTTACGTTATTATTAATTTTTTCAAAAAATATTTTATTATTGTTATTTCATTATATTTTTTTTTCATGAAAATTATTTGTATTTTTTCATGTTCCGGGATGTTCCGGAATGTTCTGGCATGTTCTGGAATGTTCCGTGTTCCGGGTTTTATCAACAGCCTATAATGGTGTGTTAAGAATTCTACCGTGTTAAGGAAACAAAGGAACATAGCATGTTAAAAAAACAAAGAATTCTAGCGTGTTATAAAAACGAAGCTCTACCGTGTTAACCAGATATGAACAATGGCTACGAACACGCTTCACAGTATCAATTGTTTTTATGCGCACATCCGCACGGTAAGCGTGTCATGCAATTAACGTGCGAGCGTGTTATAACGTGCCGTGTGTGTGCTGTGCTGTTCACCTTATTCCTTGAAATCCCGTGGAGGGTCACAATCTTGCTAAAACTTATTATCAGTATTGAGGTCCTGCCAGGGTAAATTCCAACAAGCGACATGGCCCAAAAAGTGCTTAAAATGAAATGGCAACAAGAAACAACTTTCCCTGGTTAAATTGTGACAGTGACAACAAAGCCAAGAATAAGCAGCAAAGAACGGTGGCTTGGCCAATTCTGTCACCAATTTGAATCCAAATTGTGGTCAAATGTGTTACTTTTCTTGTGATTCAGAAAAAGACTTGAAGGTCTTTCATTACACTTCATTTATGAAATTTACATAACCCCATGCCCACACCACTCTGGGAGACCTGGGAACAATGTTGTCAGTCACCTGTTATAATTTTATATGAACGCTTTATGTGACCTTACTCTCCCTCACTTGATTACTTGAACATAAAGTGCGTGAACTTTTGAGATTCTGAGACCTCTTCAGACAACTTTGTTGACAAACCTCTGTTGGATATTGAAGATACAAGGTGAAATGGGAATGACAGGTAAGTGTAAACATAAGAATCATAAGACATCATACAAGAGTGACCACAACTTAAGAAGGCAAGAGATCCAGAAACAACAAATAAACCATAACAGGATTTAAAACCCCAACTGGCAGGAGGCAACCAGTTGGCTATTTAAAACGTGGCCAAGGATTTGAACCTGGGACAATTGAGAACTGATCCAGGAAGTGGCCAGAGCGGGACTTGAACCCGGCACCACTGGATTGCGAGTCTGACGCACTCACCACTCCGCCATGCTGCCTCCCTTAATATTGGAGGGATGCATTTGGCAAGTCTGTCTGACAGCTACAGGTAACTGTTAAAAACCAGAGCACAAAAGACAACGTGGAAACACTTCCTCTGTATGCATACACGCCTGATCCTACAAAGCCTGTTCCACATAAAAACAGAGCGATTTTGTATTAATTCTACAGATTCCGTTGGGTCATGTAGCAGCTCTCCTAACCGTCGATCGTTGGACACAATTGCGATGAGTCTGACAGTGAAGAAGGTGAAGACAATGGCTCGTTCACTGTAGACTCGAGTGTCATACTTAAATTGACAGGACGATCAGTAAGAAGTCCACTACCTCTTGACTGGTAACGAAAAGAGAGGTTAGAGGTAAAGGTTATGAGCGAAGTGACTGACAATTTTTCTGGTGTCAATAATATAAAAGTGACTAGTTCAAAGGCAAGACATCTCCATGAATGTGAAGTGAGATCAACTACTGCCTTATCCCCTCACCCCTCCCCCATCGTTTTCTGTTTCAACCTCAGTTCAGCTTTCGCGCAGCTGTATCTCTTAACTTTACAAACCACAAAAGAAC
>NC_133203.1:50837244-50872244 GCF_958299795.1 Porites lutea
GTTAACAACACTATTTTAAAGTAGGTTGGTAGCCACAAACGTAGCTATGAACCTAATGGTTAAAATTCTTCAGAAATTTTGCGAAAACTGAACTGAAACTTGACATGCTGAATCAAATAATGCAAAATGAGTAACTTTGCGTATCGTCGAGCTCGTTCCTCTCTATTAAGCATATATATTAAACCTAAAATCAAGAATGTTTTCAACAGGTTCAACTTATACCGATGCTATGACAGTCTGATTTGTCAAGAAAGGTCATAACTTGTTTTATAACCATTAGGCTTTTTTGGTACTGTATTTTGGAGCATCAACCGAAAAAGAGTCGTTATATTAATCCATAAAAGTAAAATAGCTGCAAAATGCTGTCGAGTAAAACACCGAGTAAAAAAGGCACATGCCTTATCGTCAAAAGATCTTGTTTTGGCTGGCTAGCTCTCAAACTGCCAACTTCGCAACGTCTCTAAAGTGGTTTTAAATTCGCTTTAATAGCCCAGTTTTCAAATGAAAATTTCGGGTGATTCAATATCCCAGTACTGTTTACTTAACGTTCACCTTTCTTCTGTGTTCTGCTGTTTTCCACATTAATCAACAAATGTACATAAGAATCAATTTTAGATTTTCACGCTAGATTTAATCCAGTGGAAGAGCGTGTTTAATCAATTGCCCAAGACTGCTGATAAGTGTAAATGGAAAAGTGTTAGATAGAGTCATCTCCGCCCAAGTTCCTTGGTGTGTAGATTCAAGAAAACCTCAAATGGACCGATCACGTGACTAAAACCGTATCATCATGCTTTGCAGTTTTATCAACAATCGAGAAGACCAGAAACATGGCGCACAAAGCTTTAAGGAAGCAATTGGTTGAAGCATTGGTATTTTGGAAGCTTGATCTTAACGACGTTGTATTGTATCCTCTATCTCAATTTTGCTTGTTCGATTACTGTTCCCCTGTCTGGGACAGTTGTGGGGTTGGGAGCAAAGCCTATCTGGATAAGCTAAATAAACGCGCCGCATGTATTATTGAAGGTAGAGGTATAGGGGCTGAGGAGTTAAAATCAACACTTGGCTGGTCCAGCGTAAAAGCACGCAGAAAATATCTCAAATGCGTCTTAGTTCATAAGTGTCTTCACGGAATCGCGTCTTCGTAATTACTTTCAGAGTTTAGACACGCGCACCTTTTCCATAAGCTACAACACTAGAAGTCGTGATTTGCTGCGCCCTCCCATCGCAAAAAGTACTTAATACCAAGCTATCTTCAGAATAAACGGTGCTTGAACCTATAATACCCTACGAGAATGCCTACGGTACACGTTACCTTTGTGACTTAATTACTTTTCTAGTTTTAATGTTTTAATGTCCTTGTTTTTGTGTTGTGGGCTCCATTTAAACTTTAAGCTCTGCTAAACTGGATGCCCTGGATAAATATTGAGTAAAAAAAATCGCAATATCTTAAAGCAAAATTGCAGCGAGTTCAAAGATGCACAGCAAGTTTCAAGAAGCGTTACGCAAGAATACCTGACGTTATTGCGTCAAGATGGCTCCCTGTTAAAGAAAGAACCGAATTTCACCTATTAAATCCTTACATGATACCCACTGGTCAAGCTATTTTAACTCTGGAGAAACGCCAAACTAACAGAAATCTACCCTCAAGTGCGCGCTACACCCAAACATGAACTTTCAATATGTTATCCACATTACACATGTATAAAAATACTTCATAAGATAAAAAGTTTTACATAGAAAAGTCATCAATAAATCGTATTACTTATTATTATTATTATTATTATTGAACAAGTTAAATTAACAAAAGGTAAGAATACTAGGCTTTCGCTTCAGAATCTTTTTTATTAGATCTTTCTCCAAACTTATGTCAATGCGACGAAAAAAGTACGAACTCTCGGCACAAAAATAAGCAAGTGCAATCAATAATAGAATTGATGCGAGGTGGCACCAAATCAGCTTGTGGTCTTGCTAATCTGCAATGGTTGACGTGGCTCCCCCTCACCGGGGCCACCCTTAGCCCCTTGGGGACCCCAGGTAGGTGAGGTAACCCGCTTAGGTGGGGTAACTAGACCTTTCCCCGATTGTGCTCGTAAAATGCTGGAAAGTCGCTCACTGGAATGCCAAAAAGTTGCTACCTAAATTTCAAAAGTTGCCTCCTAAATTACTTGATATTTTTGTATAAACGTTAATTAAAAGCTTTATTTTGCGTTCTTCACAATAATTACTAATATCGGTCAAGGAAAAAGAGTTAAAAGAATTAAAAAAAGTAAGAAAAAACTTTAAAGGCAAATTTTAAAAAAATCAAAAATTGAAGTTTTCTGTGAAATCGTTGACTTTTTCGTGCTTGGTATGTGCTCTAAACCTATATTTCGCTCTAACGTTGCTCAGAAAGGCAAAATCTGCTAGAACCGCAGAAAGTTGCTCCAAACGCCAAAAGTTGCTCAAAAGTTGCAGAGTACAATCAGGAAAGGCCTAAGGGCAACCCGCCTGTCCATATAATCTCTCATTTTAATTTGACCTGTTACCTGACCTATCTGGGGTCCCCCACCTCCAGGTAAACAGTCCTTTAGAATTTATCTCCACAAAAATCGCCATTATATCAAAAATTGAGGAAGGTGGAATAAAGGCGATGTGGTTATCCACACATTCTCACATGCTGATTTAGTGTAAAATGTTAGCTGCAGTAAACTTTCAGACTCGTACCCAGTCGCTATTTGTGTGTTTTTGGAATGAGAGAAGATTGGAGTTGAGCTGAGGCGCGCGGGGACTGGTGGGAAAGTACGAAGGAAAAACGCGACTGGCAGGTTTTTTTTCACTAAGGTTCAATATGAAAATTACGTGCCCATCTTGTACGTGAATATTTTTTTCTATGGAATTCTCTTTGCATGATTATTGTTACGGACATTGTACCTTGCACGAATGTTTTTGGGTTTTTCCCCCACCCCCTATCGCTTTTCTAATGGTCCGTCGCTAACCGTTTTTCCCGCCTGATATCAGCCAGTTACAATCTGAAAATCACTTTAGCGTTCGTTCGTTGCCCCAATGAATTATTCTGACGTCCAATAAAAATAACAGTTGTGTCCTTTTTGCCTCTTATTTGGAGAAGATAAGATCTCCTATCAGACAGAAAAGTCATAAATAAATAATTGCGATGAATTTTTTTGCACTATAACAAGAGCCATAATTAATGGTGGAGTGCAATCATACATGCGGATTAGTAAAAGTGAAAGATAGTGCCACACCCATTAAAAACTTAAACGTGCTTAGAAAATTAATTAACTCGTCTCTGTGGATGTCAGATATCGCTACAGGTGCACAATTTCCTCTCATAAAAATAACAAGAAACAAGTAAATAAAACTTTGTTCAATTCACCCTTATTCCAGGGTTGATCGCAAGGTCAAGGTACTCAAACACAGGCAGCTCCCTTTAAAATTGATTATAACTGATTATGACTATTGCACAGAAATGTGAGGGGCAGTAGTTTTGTCGTTCTGCTGATGATGATCGAGTCTGATCTGCGCTAATGGCCTCAGGCTACATACGTAATAAAGGCGAAACTGATACGTACATTTTCAGTTACTTTTTTACAGTCTCTCTCATAAAGCAAATATGCGAATTTTCTCTATGAATTTATTTTTAGTGCTTACAATTTCAAAGGGAAAAATGTATAGATTTGTGATTTTTGTAATACATGTATTTTGTATTATTCATCTCTTCTATTTATTTGACATGTATTTACATATTGTGTTTTAAAGAAGTGTAAATATCTATTAAACATGTATAACATCAAAAAATGAGTCCCTTCTGCCATCCAAATAAACCCTCAAATATATCATTAATACATGCGATGTAGCAGCAAATGATGGTAGTTTGGCACTAAGCGATTATTTCGTTTGATGTGCTATTCTATTTTTTTTCTAAAATCATCTTCTGGAGATGCCAAAAGTGCATTAGCCTGAATTTCATCCGATTGCTTCGAGTCGTTTTCTCCTCCTGTCATCTGATCATAAAAACACTAACACCTCACTTTAATACATGCTTAGTTAAAACAGTATATCAGGGGAACACCAACAGATTCGGTTAAATAAGAGGAACAACGCTCAAACATCATTTCTATGATAATTTGCCGTCCCATATTTAAGATTTTAATATATTTTGACGTTTTTTAAGGTATAAATGAAAATAAGCCATGACGCAACAAAAAAAAACGTCAAGGGACAGAGCTCTTATTTAACTCTGAATAACTTGGAGAAACATAAAAGACGCGACGTTTTTTTTAAACACAGCCAAAAATTCGGAAAATTAGACAAATGATACCTCCCAATAAAACTTCTACTGGCGAGTTCCAATTGAAGAAGATACCTCCAAAAAGAAAGGCTAATAAGAAAAGAAAAAATGGACGGTGTTTTGTATAAGGGTGTCTTCATAAAAAAGTACATTAAACGTCCAACCAATGAAAAGGCTTAATAATTTACTAAGCGTTATTTAGACCCTTTGGAAATCACATTTAATAATCAGGGTATGCCACAAGATGAAATTTTGTTTATTTAAATTGAAAGTTTATAAAGTAGAGGCCCTAAATTTTCTTCCGCTATTAGATTTGGGAAACAGATTTGAGATCCTTGTACTTTCCAGTTGTAGTTGAAATTTTAAATAAGCCGCATATTATTCTGCTTTTATTCCAAGGATATTTTGACTATTATAAATTTAGAAGAATTTGAAGAATTTGTAAAGTAATTACATGTAAATACCATGTCACAATAAACCAGCAGAAATATTGTTTTGTGACACTTTCAATGTAGAAAACAATCAGTATATACTGAATGTACACAGAACTTATTTCCCCGTTTCATTTCACAATTAATAACTTCCCTGTAACATCAAATCGACATTAAAGTATTCGATTCCACTTGAATTAAAGCAGAATATTAAATATCGGGTAAGCAGTCCTGGTCGCAAACCAAATAATTGTGACATTGAAAAAAATTTAAATGTACTTATTTGACGGCCTGTGCGTCTGTTTACATCCTCAGCACACACTTTTCACATGAGCCAATCAGAACACGTGTTATTTGAACGACCTGTTCCATTTGTGAGGAATCACATTTCTAGTTGCTTTCATACGGTTGGCAAAACACGACCACTGCGGTTCTTGATCGTAATGCCGGTAAAACGAGGTTTGGTGGCTCCACAAAATATCTTTATTCAAACTATCATAAAGAAATTCGACGGATCGCGTAGGTCTTAATTTCAGCTGTGAATGTTAATCGACTTTGTGTAATTCTATGGATGCGTTGAGTGTTAGATTTTTTTCCTGATGATGTTTATTTGTTCAAAATTTATGTAGCGGATCGAAACTTTGTACTGGGAAATGCTCAAGTCGCTGATCTTCCTATAATTTACTGCAACGATGGATTTTGTGAGCTTACGGGCTATAGTAGGGCAGAATTGGTCCAACGACATTGCAGCTGTGACTTTCTTTGTGGCGAGAAAACAAATACGCTTGCTGCCAAAGAGGTAAAGGATGCACTCCAAGGACAGGACGAAAGACACGTGGAAATTCTCTATTACAGAAAAGACGGTAAGGTCACAAGTGTAGCAACTAAGGTTTTTTAATACAGACATAATGGCCTACAACGCAGCTTGTGTAGGAAAAATCACTGCGACCGGCTGAGCATGAAAGACGTAACGATATTTCGCGCGCTGCAGAGAGACAAATTTATATTTATTTTCGTTCTGTTCAACTCTTAATTAGGGATGGGAATCTTAGCAGAAGTAGTGGTAATACAACATTGGTTTTGATAGTAAAGAGTACAATAAATATTTTATGACGTGCCGGCAAAACTCGGATATAATAGCTTTATAAAAAGGGGAAAACACCCGCTGCGATTTGACAAATTTTCTATCTGATCCTAATACATTTAGCGGTACCTGACATAACTCAAATAATTTTATCGTAATAGTATGAGGGGTTCTCGTTTGTTGACTTAGTTGTTAGATTGGCTGGCGTCTCCCTCTAAGAGTTCGTACATTATTTGACGTCTAAACAATTTATGGCAGTTCGGTTTGTTTGGAGCGATCGAGGTTGCTTTAATTATTCTCGTTAGTCATTGGTACAGAACATGAGTGCGATAAATAGCTAGAGGAGATGAAGTATGCCGTTTTTTTCCTTCTTTTATCCTGGAGAAAGAAACAGTAACTTTGCTTTGATTATATGTGCAAAAAAAACGTGTTAATGTTTTCCTTTTTTCAAATGTTCTTGAATGGAAACCAATTTTGTTCGATGTGCAGCTTGTGACGCCCTTGGGCGTAAAATGTCAAACATTTATATCCAGCGCGCGCCTATTTTACGATCCATTGTGTTTCTTGCGGTTATTCTTTTAGGATGAATGAATACAGGCTTAATTAAGCATAACTGCGATTCATTAAACTTGGCCACTTCATAAGGACATAGCAGTTACATCAAAACAAAAGCTTGCAATGTTCAGGTGAAAAAAACGGATCGGCAGACTGATCGGCATGAGTTATGTAAGCTGCAGTTGACGAGAATTAATAAAACTGATTACAACTTCCTTATCAACTCCCTCCAGCCCTTTACTTGGGCCTTTGTTTATCTCATCTTAACGGTTTCAACAATTTCCTCTTTGTGATTAAGACCCAAATTAAACCTTCTGGCAGTGGTCCAAAACTGTTCTAACCCTTAAATCCCCTTACCATATACACTCATGTCAAAAGGTGCACATTTTTCCGCATTTACCCCAGAAAGCGTGCAATGTAATTATGAAATATCTTCACCACATGTCTGCCAGCCAGTCTAATTTACTGATGCTGTGAAAGAAAAAATTGTAATCAATTTCTAAGAGAGGGGTAAATTGAGAAATGTTTTCTTTTAATAATTTTTTATAATTTTTTTGAGTCGTCTGCTTTACAATTTTCAGTGACTTCTGCAGTACCGCTATCATTAATTAGTTCTTTCTTGGTATAGTATTAACAAGAAAAACAATTTTAAAAATTTGCTATGCAAGGGCAGTTTTAAGGCATGGATCCAGAGTTAGAATATGATTGTTTGCCAAAGATAAAAACACAAGCACCTTATGTGCGAGTTTCTAGCTAGAAGGATCTGCATAAGGATATGAGCTGTCAAACCTTTTCTTATTAAAATAAATTATTATTAAACTTTGCCAAAGCTATTCTGGAAACAGGTCTGAACATTCGCCCTTGTATTCCGCAAGCCTAGTCTGTCATTGTCGCCATTTGCAACATCCAGACCGCCAATTTGCAATCTTTTATCAGGAAACAACTGAATAAACAACTGATTAATATTTATTTTTGAGAAAATATTTGATGCATGAAATAGAAAGCTCACTTAGAAAGGAAAAAGCTGAAATTGTCACAAATTTCTTCGCCAAAAAATTCACTTCAAGTTTCAAGCACAAAAGGAAAGAAGTACACACTCTGTAACTAGCTGTTTTTAAATACTGAACTGATTTCTCACATTGAAATGAGGTTGCTTGCATGTGTGACCAGAGGTTCGTCTTGGGAACTTTATCAAACTGTTTGCACAGTTATTACGGACCTCCTATAAATTTGCTAATAATATGAAAACTGCTTGATGAGTTTTTTTAATGTGTCTCTCTCAAGAGTCATTTCTTATGTGGCCTCCAAGTTTTGGAGCTTTTAAATCTTGGAGAGATATGATAACTTTTAGGATATGTCAAGTTTTTATCGGTTTCTACGAATGATTATATCATTATAATCATTCATAGGTATGTAGTAATGAACTACCGGTAATTACCTACTGTCTGAAAAGTTGGGGTGGATTGGATTGTAACAGGAGAGAAAGGCTGATAATCCCCTCTAGGGAATATTACAGTAATACTCCTGGTCAGGGCACAAAGAGTTAAGGTCTTGGTGTTCCGGGGGGGGGGGGGGGGGGGTGGCAGCCAATATTTTTGGAAGATTTTCAAGACCTTATCTTGCTCAAAGGCCTTAGTGAGGTTTATGAATAAGATGTAAAGTGGCTGTTTCTATTCCCTGTAGTTTTCTGGTGGTTTTTGGAGGGAAAATATCATGTTAATAATAAATATTCAGTCAGCACCGGAAGACACTTGAGTACAGCTCAGGAGCTCAGGCAAAGAGTTTAATTCCAGGATACAGAGAGAAACGTAAACCCCAATCTCCTCCACATACAGCAAATTCTCCAAACTGATGTCTATATATTTCCTTAAAGAATTAGTTGAGAGAATTTGATAAAATATCAAGGCATTTTCACTTTGGTGATCATTTTGTTAATTCTCATAACCTAGTCTCTTCACAGTCTATATGGATACGGGGATGGTGGAGTGTATTTTGTATTGGGGGGGGGGGGGTTAACAAGCAAGCGCCAGAGATGCTAACTTGTAGGGGGTTCTGGGGTAATTCTCTGCCCGAAAATTTTGAAATCTTGAAGTTCCGAAATGCTACTTTCAGCATTCTCAACGAGGATCTCATGTGGATCAACGGTAAAATGACAGATGTTTTACTTCTTATTTGTTACTTAATACATATATAACTTAATACATATATCCCCGCCTTACATATTTTCCGGCCTTAGTGTGTACACTAAATTGTTTTATTACAAAATTAATGCTCGACTTGTGTAGCAAAAGGGAGAATGTTCAAAATTATATTGGTGTAAAATCACTTGTGCTACATTAAGATGCTAATCTCAACAGCATATAAGAAATTTCAACTATAAAACAAATTGCAAACTTTTGACAAATCAGAGAGTGTAGGGCTAATGCAAACTCGCCTGCTAGAAAGGGTGATACGATTTTCCTAACTTGCCCGTAGTCGTGTCTTGTTTTTATTCACAAGCTGAATCGTGAGATTACTAAGGCAAAAGAACAAGTTGAGAGGCTGAAGTCAATTTCCCTGAACAATGCATGTACAGTAACAACAAGGGAAAACAACAAGTTCAATGGCTGAAGTCAGCAGTAGTAAATTTGCCGAAAATCCCTTCACGATTTTCATTCAGGGATACAAAAGAATTTGTCATGGAAACTAAACAAAGCTTATCCAATGTATCTTTACATGTGTTCAAAATCGTGAGATGTTTGAAACGTGCTTGCAACATTCTTGATCCGCGAAGCCCCATCTATCTTGATTCATCTGGCTGTCGAGAAGGACTTTTGCCCTGTTGCACTTGTTGCAGGATTGATGTGAACCAACTTGCAAACAACAATGATGTTGTCGATCAACTGTCGCTCCATTGTCTTTAGATCTTGGGCTTTACTCAAAATGTCCTGAAAGCAACATAAAGGGACTCCAAAGTGAGCACTTGAAATGTACTTAATTGAGCAACAAGGGTGGTGACATCCATGTCGCTGCTGAACTTTGATGACAAATTGTCTACCTCTTTGGAAGTATCTACTCCATTGGCTGTTTTTATTTATTTTTTGCTTGAGATTTGGGAGAGCTAAAGCCCCCCCACCTCTGTTGTCCTTGGGATATTGTTAAAAGAAAATTGATGTTGGTCAGTACTGGGACTTGAAGGGTCAAGAGATTTTGATAAAAAGCAGCTGAATGGATAGTTCTGTGAGTCATTTACAGCTGTACATTGTATCCCTGTCAAATGTTTGCTCCAGTGATTAGAGTCGCTGTGCACTGCTATGGTAAAGCCCATTTTACTACTACAAGAGAAATTTCTGCAATTTGATTGGCTTAGAGCAGTGGTATTTCAGCAGAATTTCAAATACCTGCATGTGAAAATTACAAACCTTTTCTGGGTAGTAGTATAAACAAATAATAGCATGATTTGTACGTGATAAAATAAAATACCACTAGTGATATTCCAAAATTGTCTCAAATTTCACTCGCCTAACGGCTCGTGAAATTACGTATAACAATTTTGAAATATCACTTGTGGTATTTATGCCAAATATCACTACAAATCATGCTATTACCTATACGAATAATTGGAACTCTCTGCAGTAACTTCATCCTACTGGGCTTTTTGGGATACTCCTGTTACAAAAACGGATAGTTTATTTTATTTATTTATTTAGCTTCGCCTAACTAGAATACAATCTTTATAGATGAATACATAAAAATTATTAGGCAGGGAGACCACTACAGCCTAACCAATTACAGTGGATCCCTCGTTCATTAAAAACAAAACAAAACAATCGTTGGAAAAAAAAAAGAGTAACTAAAGCTACTGATATATAAACAAGAAAATCCAAAGAAAACAAAACAGAAGTTCAAATTGCTAGAAGCAGCACGTTGGCGGGCACAGTACAGTCCTCGGTATGTTGCACCTGGGACAGATTGTTCTCCAGGTTCTGATGTCGTCAACGTCGTACAGGTCCAGCGCCTTATTGTATTATTGAAGTAGTAAACGCTTAAATGAGGCTAGAGAGATGTGACTTGTGCGTAACTCAGCGGGCAGAACATTCCATGTATGGCACGTGCGTATGAAAAATGAGCGTTGATAAGTAGCAGTATAGACATGATATTGATGTTTGTTTACTTATTTTTATTTCTGGTAGGAACTACATTTCTGTGTTCTGTTCTGGTTGCACCTGTCAAGAATGAACAAGGAACCACAGTTATGTACATTATCAATCATGAAGATGTGACATGGTCCCCTAACAAGGATGAAGTTGCTCTACAAAGTATGACTTGTTGTTCTTTGTTTATTTATTCCTTTGTTGTAGAAGTTTGTGTGTGTATAAGTTTCGGATCAGGATATTGTCACATTCAAGATCACTTAGTGTAGAAAACTCAACAAGCCTTTTTATTCAGCAAGCAAGTCATACGTAGCATGCTAGTACGCATGGGCACATGTAAGAAACCGCATACAGGCTATGACAAAGTATCTCTAACTAACCCTCATTTTTGGGTGAACTGTCACATACACATGATTTGCCTTAGATTTATGTTTATTTGTTACGATAATGCTTCAGATTACATGTTACATTCTTACAACAAGAGAGTGGTGTTATCAAAATTAACTACTACTACTTCAAAATCTGAAAAGAATATTTTATCAAATTGAATGTCAGAATAGTGGCTTATAGTAGTTTTCTGTTAAATTACCATGCTAGTGCTGTTGAAAAGTCTCTGGCTCAATGGCGAGCAGGAACGAAGAGGAACCCATCTTGAAAAGCCAGAGAGGCTTTCTCAAGTTATTTAGGATAGAAAAAAACCCTTAAGAGGCGGCCGAAATTTCAGACTAAGTACCATGATGTTTTAAACTTTACTTTTAACAAATTTGTCTAAAGCAGTTAGTTCTTACGTGTAGCTAAAGTGAAGTGGCATGACGCTTGTTTACCTTTCAGGGCCAGTAAAGTCTAGAAGGCCACCAAATCCGTTTTTAAAGTTGTTTTTACTGGTTTTTTTTTTAGGTAACTGTTTTTCTAATCTGCCCTGTATGCTGTGTTTACGTACACTGCTAACAGGAGACGAGGTTTAGATAATCATATTAGGGTAGGTCAAATTTTAAGCATGGCTTGTTGAGAACGGTTTTGTTGAACACTGGTTAAACTCTTTACTAATAACCAGGCCCCGGTTGTTCAAATGTTGGATAGCGCTATCCACCGGATAAATCACTATCCAGCGGATTAATATTAGGAAAACCAATTGCGACTCCACTGGATAGTGATTTATCCGGTGGATGGATAGCACTATCCAACATTTGAACAACCGGAAAACTGCCACCACAGAACAAAGTCTGTTATTTTTGTTTGCTTGCCATGTAGGATGACTTCGTTTATTTTCAAAAGAAATATTTCCTAAGTGTGAAGAAAACCTTTATTTTGTGTGAAAACACTTATGATATTACTTACTTGAACTGTTACAATTTGTATGTTGATCAGCACAAACAGATAGTGGAATACTTGGTTGCAAGGGTGAATTGGCCATTTAAAGATGAGTGAACGGCTGGAAGCAAGCGCTACAGCGCTAAAAACTAGTCTGTACATTATGTCAACATTCTAAAGTCTCTGTAAGGTGTCCAAGGTATCCCATAAACTCAGTGGGTAAACTCCAAAACCTTTAACAATTTCGCAGCCTTTATTCAAAAATTTGTAGTCCTGCAACGGGGTTACCATCACGCAAGACGCCTAAATAAAATGAAATAAAATTAAAAGTAATGACGTTAAAAAAGTTTCTACAAAAGACAAAATGGATAAAAAAATATTCCACAGCATCAATCATTATGCAATATTAAAATTCATCATTGACTAAAATACTCAAATAAGACTTTAAATTTGAAACGATCTTCGGTCTCGTCGCACCAAGCCTTCTTTTGCTCTCATCAAACAGCAAGTTGGTGGCGAGATGGTTTGGGGCGCGGCGAGGTGGCCGGTACCGATTGTACCCTGTAAACAGCTGTTAGTGACAATTGAATTGTATTTAATAGGTATTATTCTTCGTATTCGCATAAATGAAATCAAGTAAAGTGACCAATCCCAGTCCGCATCGATGGAAAATGTGATTGGATATAAAAACACAGCTGCACTGTTACTTCAAACCAAACATTTCTTTATGATTTGCATAAATCTTGAGATTGTTGCACCCTCGCAAAAACAGTTTACATTTTGCTCTAAAGATTCTTCTTAAACTGAACCAAGTATTAATTCGTACCCGTGGTTGAGGAAAGAATTCTTGGGCAAACACGCTATTTGTGAGCTAAGAAGGTGAGAATAATGACAGATTTGATTTCATTATATTCTTTTTCTCGAATGGTTAATGTTGGGCAAAAGATTTCAATTTTGTTAATCACTGTAAATGATATATTGAATTTTTGGATTAAAGGAGCAGCTAGGCGCAAGAAATACTTAATTCTTTGCTGTTTTTGGTTTACTTAATGACGGCGCAATGGTCTTACTGAAATACATTTGTGTAACAGTTCAGTCGATAGACGATCATCAGTTTTGTTTCGGTTCCAACTTCAAGATATTATTCGTAAATTATTCATCTAGTCAGGTTTAAGACACAACATTATCTATATCTTTTTGATAATATATTTCTTTGTAGCTTTAAATTGTTGTATTTAAGGTGGAACTCTGTTTGAAAGCTATAAATCGGCTAAAAATCTGAAATTCATTTGAAAGAAACGCTACAACATTTGACCGAAAATACATGGCTGTCAACGACCCTAAACTGACGAAAGTGAATCCTTATCTGATTAAAGGTAGAAATCGCCGGTGAAGTACGTTGGTTTTTAGTTTTGTTTGGTGTTAATTTTCTAAGAATGAATTCAATCCTTGTCTTATCAATTTAGTTGGATAGCAAATCTACCTCGTGTTTCAAACACTGGTTAAAGGAAAAAGGTTTTTAAAGAGGGCGGTATATGTTTATGCATCTGAACTGTATTTTTTGTGCGGTGTTTGTGACGTGAATCTCAAAAGGGAATAACAGGAAGCAGCCTGTTAAATTTCAAAAGCTTGTGATCTTTTTTGTGATATAGAATAGGTTTTACGACATTTTCTAATACTTTCTTCAATATGTGCTTTTCAGCTAAGAACTCGTTGTTGTTGTATTTGGTGTTGTTCTCGTGTCTTGTAACTCAAGAGCGTTCATGTAACCACGTAAAACCTCTTTCTGCTATTGGGGTGCTAAAAGGAAGCACTTCTTTTTCTGCGCGGTGTCGCTGTAACTTTTAGTCGTTAGAATGTAACCAGTTTAGGAAAACTCACAACTCAATTTCTACCCGATATCTACCTTTTTTTTCTTCCTGATCGGCCGTGACTCGAGCTGATTAGTTTTGCCTTCTTGTGCTACAAGGTGGCAGGAACGTTTGTGGAAATTTTTGAATTGTCTGTAATTGAGAAATGCAGTTTTTTTGTTTTGTACCACACGGTTTCTCATTTAAAACTTTTTTAGGAAGAGTTTTTCAAGGAAATGATCGTCATATTTCGAACTTGACCCTTTAGGCGTAATTTTTCCCCAAGTATCGTAAAAAAAAGGAAACCGCGCTAATAAAGTTGGTTACCACCGGTGTTGCGTATGATTACATAATATATAATATTTATTATTATTAGGATTTTGTCAAAGCAAACTGCGGTATGAAAAGTTGTGATGTAATCATATCGTTTTTAAAAACACAATTTTAATAAATTAGTAATCGTAAACTATTGTTAAGCTGTATTTGCCGGTCGTTTCGATCAGGATTTTATGACTCGCTCTACCAGTCCAACATCCGTACCTTAACAAGTTTTTGGATAGAAATGGAAGATACTCCTCGGCAGGAACGTAATAGCTGATCTCCGGTCGGAGATATTTATTTAAAAATGAAGGAGAGAGACCAAATATTGTCGTATTTATTCGGTTGAGCGTCCTGGGCGCTTATTAAAGTTTTGGACCTTAAGAAAGAGCGCTGTTTTCGAGGTGAGCGCTTATTCAAGGCTGGTTGCTTATCAAATATTCACCATTTTCTGCAAGTTTTAAGTCTGTTTTGGTACAATATAATAAATAATAACGAAACGCGATAACGTACCAAAGCAGAACTTAAACTTTTCACTTAAAGTAAACTCGGCCATGTTTTGAGGTCAGTTGGGGCATTTGGGGGATATCGTGAAAAGTAGACGCGCGAGAGGAGACGCGAAAGCAGGGGGTGGGGGAGAGACCTTTCCTCCCCCCCCTTCGCGGCTTCGCGCTCGCTCGGGCGTTCCCGCGCGGCTCGCGGAACAGATGAAGATTTCAAATTTATTGGAGAAGGAATTGCCTTATTTTTCCTCCCCCCTGTTGTGGTGTGTGTGTTTACGTGAGGGGTGGGGGTGGTCTTGATAGTGTGGAAGACCACTGTATTCAGCTCATAAGCAAAGCACCTTTCTTCACAGAGAGGTGTAAAGGATACAAACAAAGGAAATGAATAACATCACTTTGGAAACTTTCTAGCCTAAGTCAGGAACGACATTTCTAGGTGGATATTCGAGCAACGCGGAGGTTTTTTTGTTAGCAGTACGTTCTTCCTTAGTTATTTTAAGAGCCTGAGCTTTGGTCCGGCGCCTGGAATCGAAGCCGCGCGCGGCGTTCCGCTTTTCAATCCGTCCCCCTCTGTTCCACTGAACTAATACCTGCCGTTATAAAATCTCGATGAATTTAACTAGTCTTTTGCGATAAAATGCCTGCCAGGTCTTAACAAAGCTGGAAATGCTCATATTAATTTTTACAGCGAGTTAACTAATGACAAAGGTTACTTTATTTAACTTTCATTTTGCAAAATGCTCTTTCGCCGCCATTTATCTGCTAACGATCACCAGCTGACCAAATCATCTGAGGTCTCTTGGTATGAAATCGTAAGCAAAGAGGATATTCTTCAATTGGAGGGCATCTTTATACTAAACTATCGCCTGCATAGGAAAAAACTCGGACACATACTTTTCAGCAGAACGTACGTTTCTGACGTACAATTGAAGCCATTTTTGTTTTTTCCTTTTGAAAAACTTATAAATTTCCATCACGCGCTCAAACTACTCTGTTGGCAGGTGAAACCTTCAATTTCCGTTAATTTTGCTCCGAGCTTATTCTGGTATTTGTCATCGTTAATATTCTTCTCGGCTTCTGCCACGTGTTATTTTTCGTAAGTGAAATGATTAACTCGGCGGGAAAAAAATTTGCATTACCTCTTTGAAAAGTGCACTTAGGTGTGTTTTTATGGCGACTGAAAAATGACTAGGGATTTTACTCTATTTTTCACTCAAAACTAATTTCTTGGTAGGTACATCTTATTTTGTTTTTTTGTTTAAATTCAAGCTCGAGGAATATTGGCGCTTGTAGATAGGAGATGACGCCTATAATTTTCTAATTTTCAGAATTTGTATTTCTCCATTGCAAATACGAAAGTCAATGTTGTGTCGCAAAAAGTTGTTAATATTTTATAGTAGTAAAGAACATTAATTGTCGTATGATGTTGTCGGATGTATATTGCGGTGTATCGACTGCTTTCCGCTGTCTTTGTCGCTTGAAGTGACGAAACTTAATTATTTGTCGATGGACGTTTCTACCGCACTTTGACGTCTTCTTTGACCCGTATATAGCTGAACAAACTGACACACGTAAAAAAGAAACAATTGTTCCTTACAGTAATGGAGAGGAAAAAATACTTGCGATGCGTTGGACTGTGTTTATGTACATTCAATTTTTTCAAAGAATTCTGCATTTGCCACTTTAGCAAAACTCCCTCCTCTCACCGAGCTTTTCCCGTAAACGCTCGGTCTCTGTATGTATACATAACATGAATATCGATACCTTTCGTTCCCTTTCCCGAATGATTAAATCCATGGATGGTGGTCATATTGGGTAAACAAGGAATTGCAACAACAACAAGATCCTTTATTATTACTTCCAAGTAGAGAATTTTACATGTTTTGATAGCTAATGAAAAGAAAAGAGGAAATTGTTACATAAAATTATGCATTATTACAACAAAGATGTCTAGGAGCTAAATGAACATACGTTTCGTGCTAGCGTCTACCTATAAAATTATATTTTTTTACACAGTGCCGTGACAGGTAAAATAGTAGCAAAACACACAACAACAAAGACAAAAGAAGTCAGTAAAAAGCACATACATTATACACTATATGGAGATTGAAAAGAATGAATATGGTCATTTTACAAATTGTCAAATCAGTAGATGTTGTTTTAGTAAGAGTGGGAAGGAGTAATTTGGGAGGTCTTTCAAATGAAGGGGAAAATCTTTCCAGAGGTCAACAGCTATGGTTTGGATTGATTGTTTTCCAATATTCGTTCTTGTGCGTCGTTTTTTTTCCTCTCTTACTCTAATGAAGCCTCCGTATTTGAAAAATTATCAAGGTAAGTGTTGTGATGGTTGTGACTAAGCCAGCTTTAACCCTACTACCAGTATATTGGCTTAAAGTTTGAGCAAGGCTTTATTGTTGCTTTTAACTAACTCGTATCATATTTGCAGGTCTCCTGTGACGTCTCGCAAATACGTCATTTTTGCTTTACACTGCTCGCAGGCAATCCCTCAGTATTGTCGCGCAGGCAAGCATTTAACGTACGCATTTGCCTCGCTCGCTCGCACGTTTCATGCCTGCTCGAGCGACAACCCTGAGGCGGCTGATAGCAGTCTATTTTGCTAAATAGGGGTGGTTTCTTTCCATTTCTTTGTAGAATCATGTTTCCAGTTTCCTTTACAAGTGAATAGAATTCCAGCGGTTATCAACCGGAAACGGCGAAAAGCAGAGTTAAGCGCAGGCGCAACAGATGAGGACAGTGAAAGCGCCAGAATCAGCCGAGATCCTGAAACTCTTTTCACCGGCACATCCAGCGGAAACAGTGAGATAGAATCACCTTCCGGTGTTCCGGTCATGAGTGTTCTTCCTCCCACTCCTGGGTCTAGCCCACCGCCATTGTCCCCAACCCCAGGGAATTGCACTTCCCCTGCCACCACCCCTGACAAGTCATTGACTCGAAAAACGTCACAGATGAAGCCTTCTTCTATGATTGACGTGTCCAAGATTCCGATAGATGCTATTGAAGAGTCAGAATCGCTACTGAAACCGATAACTTCCAACTCCTCGAGAACTTCTATGCCCGGAAATATGCTTTATATCCCAGAGTTAAAAGGCCGCTTAACTTCGGCCGTATCCGACTCCTCGCTGTGGAATTCTCGGAATAAGCCGTGGCTGGGTTCAACCAGCCCGGACTTCAGGGGATCAACATTTCTTGGATCACCTGGAATGAACATGCAACAATTTGCTCAGCCAAGAAAATCGGAGAAAGTCGCTCAGGTATCAGTTTTCATTGTGTTGTGCTTTCGTTTGTTGTTGTTTGCCTTTTGTACTTGATGAATTTTGAATGCTGTTTTTTGTTATTTTTAACGACTTCATCCTTAGTCTCATAAAGTCACTTTATTCATTATGCTTTTTGGTACATCTGTTACACGCTTAGTCGTTCACATTCGCGGTCCCTACTCACCATAGACCCTCCAGTAACTCAGTGGCTAGAGCATCTGAACAAGAACTCGTAGGGTCGTGAGTTCGATTCTCACGTGGTGCAAAGAGTTTTTTCTGAGCTTTCTGGTGTTAGATTTCTCCTTCTTCCACAAGGCTCGCACAGTATTGAAAAGTTCTTGAATTTTAGGAGAAGTCATTGAAAAGTCGTTGAATTCCATTTTCCCTTAAAAAGTTTTAAAATTTTTGTGGAAGTCCTTGCAAAGTCCTTGAATTTTCTTCAACTTTGAAAGTGGTGGCCAGGAAAGTGTCTTTTGATGCTTTTTGGTTGTTCAAGACAGAATATAAATCACAGCTCAGAGAATTTAAAGGGTATTTGCATAAAGCGCTCTATGTTTTATGTAATAGTTAACGCAAGTCAAGTCAAGTAGCCCTATCAGCCATTGCCTGGTGTCAAAAGGGGCCCTGCGTAAATTATGACTACATATTAAGAATTTAAAAAGAAAAAGTAGTTTAAAGTTATGTACAGGGATTTTTAAAAGTGCCTAAAGGGGAAATAACATATCATCATAATTTGTTTAAGGTCAAGAAAAATAAGAGAGCTATCGAAGTTACCTGAGAATTATATTAATAAGAAACAACTAATCCCTAAAATGAAATCTAAGAAAGTTCTTTAAAAAGGAAAGGCGACGTAGCTTCTTTTATTGATGTGGGTAAATTACTAAAAAAAACCGCACCTGAAAATCTAAAAGTATAGATGTCTTTTAAAAAATAGATGTCTTTGATAAATTCAAAAGATAAAAATACATATCTCAAGTTACAAGTTAAAAAATATATATATATAAAAAGTTAAGAGCTCTTAGAACAATTATACATCTATTTACATCAAGGAATTAATATCAGAGCCAAAGATAAGTCTATTCATATAGGATGATTTGAAGCACTCTGTTGCCACTTTTGGATGATAAAAGCATGGTTTTCTTAGCGCGTGATTGGTGAAATTCCTTTCTGGTAAAATCTTCACAAGGGGCGAATTTGTTTTCAATGCCTTTCTAAAAATACGGCAATCTGACCTTTCAAGCAGCTCCCTTACATTCAATTTCCTCGATATATACCTGCGTTTTACTTCATAGCACCTATCTAAAAATGCTGTACGTTGTTAAGATCAGAAGAGGAGGCTCCTAGCTTTAACTTGGAGTTCGCTAGGTGAATGTCGTTGCTTTGTCTAGTCTAGTCAGTGTGAATAGTGTGATTTCTAAGACAAGTGAACTAAACAATGTAGAGAAATGGGTGAAGCAAACACAGTTTGGGCCTTGAAGTCTTGTAACAACAGGCTGGGAACGTGCATTCCTTTACAATCTGTGAAATTATGTTCCTGGTAGGTGTTCCTTGAATATCGAATGTGGTCCTTGAAAAGTCCTTGAAAAATGGTTGCATTTTTTGTGCCCTGTTCCAAATAAATTGGGTGTCGCAAACTACTAACGGTAACTCCTTTTAGACTGAGGTACCTAAATGTTGTGGTCCCTCTCATGTTTGTAGGTAATGTCCCTTGGTGCTGATGTCCTCCCAGAGTACAAGCTACAAGCCCCTAAAATCCATCCCTGGACAATCCTGCACTACTCGCCCTTCAAAGCATTCTGGGACTGGTTAATCTTGTTTCTTGTTATCTACACTGCAATTGTGACGCCATACGTTGCGTCATTCATTCTTACGCGTGATAAGCTACAAGAAGAGCTTAACAAAAACCCGGAGACACGCAGGGACACAGGACCTGTGAACGTTTATTCAGATCCCCTGGTGATAGTGGACTACATTGTGGATGTAATGTTTATTGTCGACATTTTTATCAACTTTCGAACAACATTTGTTGACAAGAATGACGAGGTTGTTAGTCACCCGTGCCGTATCGCCGTGCATTATTGTAAGACATGGTTTATCATAGACTTGGTAGCGGCTGTTCCTTTTGAGCTGCTGATCATGATTGGAAACACGGACGAGGTAGGTGCAAATATAAATTTTTTTAGATTTAAGAGCGAGGCTCGTGATACACCAATCACTAATGACCATGGTGATACAAATAGTCCCACTCAGTAAATCAACACAATCTCTTGATGAACACCATTTATTTAGTGTGCGGCCTTCTGTGCGAGAGGCCCCGAGTTCCATTCCCAGTTGACCTTAAATCCCTGATTCGACTCCTTTTCTTTCCGTGTAGCTATAAGTAGTTTGAAATACCCGTAAATCTGAGCACTGATGGGGAGGGGGTGGGGGGAGCAGGAGTGGGTAAATGAGCGCACCATCAGCTTGCCTCAGGTTGGTTAGTCAGATGATGACTTTTTTGAGCTACCGACGTAAAATAGGAACCCTACTTCCTTTATTTTTTTCGGAAGAGCTGCAAGTGTTGACGTGTCGATTTTGATTCATAATTTCTTGTGTTTTAATCGCTAATCTAGCGGGTCCACGGGATCTGCATCAAATTCTAACAGTTAATTCAATGCTGTAGTTTATTTGTATTGTTTTGTCACTTTCTTGATACGTTTATGGTAAGAATTCATTTAAAAGAGCATGGCAGCCTATGAAGATGGCAGCTTTATAAAATCAGAAAAACAAACCGGCCGTAGCTCAGGGCTTTATTTCGGATAACTAAGTTGCTGTAATTCACAAAATTTTAAGAACAGTTCCTCTCGTGATCTTGTATTTGGTAGTGATTGTTATGATTGTCTTTGGAACTCACTGGGCAATGAATTAAAACTAAGCAAAGATGTTTTAAGCTTCAAACGAAAGCTCAAAAGTAAGCTACTTTGCTCGGCATAGAACTTTATAAACGATGTTTCTTGTACTTTATGTATGATCGTATATAGTGATTAGTTTTTAGCTCTTAGATAGTTTTACCAATCAATTTTTTATCTATTTACTGTACTCAATTTTGTTTATAATTATACTTTTTGTAATTATCTTTGAAAAGCCTTGTTTAAGGAAAGATAATAAAGTATATATATATGTATATATTGCTAAGGAAAGTTGTAATGTACAAGGCTTTTTTGAGTTTGTCATTGTGCCAGGGTGTTGCTCGATGTTGATGTAGGCCCTGATACGCTAGTTGGCATAAATAAGAAATTTGCCGCGGACTGCAGCATCTATTTATCTCTTGAGCACTGGTTGACTTGAAAGCAAAACACTTCTGACAAGATTATCTTTATCGTTCCCAGACCACAACCCTGATAGGTTTACTGAAGACAGCGCGGCTGTTAAGACTGGTTCGAGTAGCGCGCAAACTGGATCATTACTCTGAGTATGGTACAGCGGTTTTATTACTCCTCATGTGCTCATTTGCTCTGCTCGCGCATTGGCTGGCGTGTATTTGGTACTTCATCGGTAGCATTGAACATAAAGACACTGACCTGAAAACCATAGGCTGGTTGGATTCATTGGGTAAACAGATTAATCAGCCATACAACAAGAGTGATTTAAAAAGTGGTCCTGATCTTAAGTCCAAGTATGTCACGGCTCTGTACTTCACTCTTAGTAGTTTGACAAGTGTTGGGTTTGGTAACGTGTCTCCTAACACCAACGCGGAGAAGATCTTTTCCATTTGTGTCATGCTGATCGGATGTAAGTATTAAACAGCTTTTATTAGTCATACTCTGTAAGTTGTTCTTCCCCCGCTTAAGGTGTATCTAGCGACGTTGCGGCATGACTTGGTCCTAAATATTGAGCGTGATCACTTTTAATGAGTATTTTGCGGTCATGGCTCTTGTCAATGCGAGAGGCGACGTCTTCGAAGGTCCTAGGCCCGACGGCATAAGGCACTGATGGTTCAGGAGAACTTTCTTGCACGGCATCCCAGCTTACTGGATGTAGGCATACTAACGCGTGTAGGGAACATAAAAAGAGCACTTATAAATCCTCTCCTCTCATCAAAATACCGTAAAATTCCGAAAATAAGCCCCTCCATGTATAAGCCCCTCCAAATATAAGCCCCCCAAACCGGTAACGCAAAAAACCCTCCGTTAAATCGCCCCTCCAAATATAAGCCCCCCGGCGGCTTGTACTTGGAAAATTGCGATCAAATACAATGAATAACAAAGCAAAAACGGTAAATTTACTAGCCCAATCGATTTTGAAACACAAATTTCCCTCCGTAGATAAGCCCCTCCGAATATGAGCTCCTCCATAAATAAGCCCCTCAAAAAGGGCCTTTGAAGAATATAAGCCCCGGGGCTTATTTTCGGAATTTTACGGTATGTTATTGACAGCGCGAAAAGCTTTAGAAACTCTGAAAACTGTTGTTTGGTGCTGGGGTGTCTTTTGGGATCGTTAAGGTAATCAATCTGAAATATGACCTACCGTTCATAACAAACGTCCGTTACCCAAGCAATCCCAGAAATCCTCATGCAAATGTCAGCTTCTCTTAAGTATCGACGTGCGGGAACCAAAGTGCCACGCGTCAATTTCTCCACGCTATGACCAGACCTATTCATCAGCCTTCTCTCTGTTCTCTATTTTCAGCACTTTTTTACGCTGCTATATTTGGTAATGTAGCTGCCATCATAGCGAGGCTGTACTCTACTACGTCTCGTTATCACGCGCAAATGCAGAAGGTTCGAGAATTCATCCGGTTTTACCAGATTCCCAGTCCCCTGCGGCATCGAGTCGAGGACTACGCCCACCACGTGTGGTCTTACACTAATGGGATAGACATGGAGCAGGTTCGTACAACGATTATAGTGGATCATTTTCCTTTTTTTCCCCATTTTTTCTTTGTGAGATTAGCATTTTTAGCACAGGCTTGAAATAATAGCGTGATAAAGAGGCTCCAGGTAGTTTTTACTCTAGCCTGCGAAAACAGCCGTTTCTCTTCGCTCCCCGCCGCTTGGGTCGTTTCGCCAGCAGAGACGTCTGCGCCTTAGAGACAGAAATTCCGTACTGATGACGTAGATCAATGTTTACATAATGAATCCGGTAGCCAAGGGGTTCCAAATGTAAATTTGTTCGATTTTATGTTTATCCTGGTCGATTTTGGTAACGTTTTGTGTTCATCTGCGAACGAGCTGCAGCAAAACTCAAATGCTTCTTCTAGAGAAGAATATATTCCACGAATATCGACTGTTTTGTTATAGATTCTTCGCTTTTACATTTGACCTTTGGGGCCTTTTGTCTATCATCCGTAAACAATAGCTAAAACAATGTAATTAATACGTCGACCAATCAGAGCTCCTGACCAGATTCCGGACAGATTTTACGTCATCAGTATGGAATTTCTGTCGCTGAGGCACAGACTTCTCTCCTGGCGAAACGTCCCAAGCAGCGAGGAAAGGGCAGAAACGGCTGTTTTCGCAGGCTATTTTCACTCGTGTTGATGACTTGGTTGCTTGCGACTAGAGGAGCCGCAATCCTAATCTCCAGGCCCCAGTTCCTTAAAGGCCGATTAGCGCCAATCCCGGATTAAAAATTTTGTTCTATTTTTGTATTTACCTTCCTGTGCATTTCCTAGAGTAAAATTCTGTGTTATCATCACTGAATCTCGGAGTAAAGACACAAAAGTATTTTGTAAGCTCGAGTAACATGTTCTTAGACAAGAAAACCTTGCTTAAAATTTGGGTTAATCCTGGATTAAACTTAACCATCTTTCGAGGAACCGGGCCCAGCTTAGCGGGTTGCTATGTATGCGCGGTACGTATGTAGCCAGTATTCGTGCGCCTCACTTAATTCTCTCCATATTTACCGGTAGTTGAAATAAGCGCCGCGACGCGTAATCGATCATTTGCGGTAAGTGAAACTACTCTGGGGAGATAAGATCATCGGAGCATTGTTTTTGCTTAAGATTAAACCTATAGTAAATACCTTGTATAGAAAGCAGGCCCTGGCGTCTTCAGTCGTGTTGGTGCGCTTGTCTTTGTTAACAGGGAAGGCAGCCTTTTTTGGGCTTTTGTCAGGGTGCTAGCCCTTCTGTCACTGTAACCGCTGTTCATGTGATTGCAGGTTCTTAAACATTTTCCTGAGTGTCTTCAGGCGGACATTTGTCTTCATCTCAACTCCACCCTCCTACAGTCTTACCCAGCGTTCACTTCGGCACCGCATGGCTGCCTTCGTGCACTTGCTCTACGCATCAAAACCACGCACCTCCCCCCTGGGGATTATATTATATACCAGGGTGATGAAGTAAATCATTTGTATTTTGTCATTCGAGGAACAGTGGAAGCGCTAAGTGGTGAAGTAATAATGGCTATCTTGGGTAAGACAGGGAACATATCTATTGAATGTAAATTTACTTCAACTGAAACTGTCACTCCTGTTTGTTTGTTTGTTTGTTTGTTTGTTTCTTTATTTTTTAATCAATTCTCGGCAGTGTAACTGTCTCTTTCACTTCACGTTATTGTACTATTACATCAACTACTATAATTTGCAGTCTATCTACTTTGAATTAATGATTTGGTGTATTGTAAGACTATACTTATTTGAGTGACCTTTTCCGTCCCCCCTTCTTTCATTGACAGTAGTCACAGGAGTAAAATTACAAATGTAAGGAAGGAACCAATTGCATAAATTGCGTTCACTGCGACAATCATTTGTTCATTTTCATTTCATTTCCGCAGTTCATATATGATTTATTTCATATATCATTAACAAAACAAAGGTTGTTGTTTAAATGTGTAACTAAGGTTTGATTCTTTCTCCATATGCTGAAGAAGTTCTAAGTGTTTGAAAACGGAAGCTGGGCACTTGTCAGTGCCACAAATCTTGTTTGCGTGTTAAAACGTCGCACAAAACTAAGACACATTTGCGCATGCTCAATTGATGTCTTACGTACCCTTACCCAGGTCTCCATTTTTGCCGTGAAGAAAATTCACACGAGAAAGGAGAAAAAAATCACTGCGAGGCCGCTGAACCGCGTTGTTATCCCTCACTCCTTTCCCTTAAATAATTAAATTCTTTCAAAATTTTTATTTCAAGGCAAGGGAGACTCGTTTGGCGAAAACTTTGCGATTGATCCCAGCAGGCCCGTGGTCAACTCTCGTGCAAGCATCCGGGCATTAACGTACTGTGAGCTGCGCATGATTTCACGTGAGGATACGCTGCATATATTAAAACAGTACCCATTGTTCAGAGAGAACTTCATTAAGGATTTGGAGGTCACATATAACTTACGTGGAGATGACACGGAAAAGGTTAGTCTTGCCTGTGGTAAAAGGCTTAACCCTCTTCAAACAGCTGCCTTACAGTAAAGTCAACTTTATTTAATTAGGGTAGCCCTATCAGCCATCGGCTGGTATCAAAAGGGGCCCTGTGTAAATTATGAATACAAGGTAAAAAAATGATAATAAATTTTAAAAAAAATAGAATTATGTTCAAAAAATTATTTACAAGGACTTTAAAAAGTAAATGAAAGGAAAATTACACAGTATCTTTACAAGAATCACAATTTTTTTTAAGATTGACACGAATAAGGGACCTACCATAAATTACGTAAGTACACTAGTAATAGAAACTAACGGCTAAAATGAACTCTAAGAAGGTTCTTATGGAAAGGGATGTAGCTTCTTTTGTAGATGTAGGTAAATTATTAAAAAGAACCGCACCTGAATATCCAAACGTGTTTTTTTCCGAGCGTTAACTTAAGGTTCGGAAGATGAATGTCATTCCCTTGTGAATGATGCGATTGCTAATAAAACAATCCGATAAATATGGACAAGAGAGGCTCTCTTAATAAGGAGGAACTTATTCACTTAGACATTTTAAAAATCAAAATGCATTTGTGGGCGTGGTGGATTCAGCATTCCACCAGACAGCATTTAAAGACTGTTAAGCAAAATATTCAACAGACTCTGGAATATTACAGGTACTTATTTTGATTTTTTTTACAGGAATTTCTCTTTTCCAAAAATGAAAGACACAACTGTTTCTCAAAAGTTCAACCTGACATAGCGGAGAAGTCTTCATTGTCTTCAAACGATTCTTGCTCATCGAGACAAGAACCTGCAAATGTACGCAGTTCGAACGGCCCTACAACTAAAAGACCTTTGAGAGTAGAAGCCGGGGGTGGATGGACAAATAGACCAACAACTTTAAATATACCTAATCACCTGGGTGTAGAAAAGGAGGCTTCAAAATATGAAAATCCGTATAGAGAACGTCACTCTAAGTCTTGTATTACTGAGCGAGATAAACTAAAACGTTCCAACCGAAGAAGAGACACTGAAGAATCGTTAGCTTCTAAAAATGTTGCCAACGCCTCAGCTTGTTCAAGTGGGGCAAATGAACAAGAAAAGGAAAGTAATGAACAGTCTGTGTGCAAAGACTGTTGTAAATCTTTTATTGTCATGGAAGCTAAACTAGAGAACTTATCCACTTGTTTAGAAAAACTTGAAACCAAACTGTCTGCCGACATCGAGGCCATGTTTGCTCTTTTGAGGACTCGTAAAGATCAAGCAGACTTTCAAACACAAGTTTAAAGTAAGAGTTAAGACTGAATCAGAGAATTATGTTATTTATGTGCGGTCCAATAAGATACTACTCGTTTTTGGTTGCTGTTGTTGTTATGAGAGAGTTTAAGTTTCACGTATACGGCAAACGGCATGAACGTCAGATTCAAGTTGAGAATTTCTCAAAATAGAAAATGAGCAGATAAAAACAGCTCAAAACAGTTCTTTAATATGGATAAAAAATTGCGTGAAACTACTAATTTTGGTGTAGAAATAATGAACAGTAAACGACAAGTAAAGAGGAAACTTGGTCACGTGGTACAAATTCGTGTTTGCCGTTTCACGAAACGTGATGCTTAAGCTCTATTGCATGTTCCCACCAAAAAATACTGCTGTTTTGCAGTCTAATTCACTGGACGAAACACTGGTCGGGAATGAAACTTTTGTATATTAACATGTTTTTGGACCTTATCCCTGCAATTACAATGCAGTGAACCAAGTTGTACCACGCCTTTTTTCTTAATCTATAGCAATATTCTTTAGCCAGCCCGTACCGAATCAAATACCATACGTGAACAGCTCGTGACTTTACAACCAATTCTCGGCTGACTTCTCGTCCAGAGCTTGCGCAACCACGAAGACGACCTGTCTCGTACCCAGGCGCGTTCTAGCGCATTCGTATTCGAGAGCGACTGGATCATGGGAAAGGCCCATAACCAGTTCCCATGGTCCACTGCCCGATTGATCGCTCGCAGTCGCGTTTTCTAGACTCACGGGAGAGTCTCAATGGGGTAGTGGCTTTGACGGTTGACGGTTATTAAGTGGAATTTTAGTCCAAGAGTTTTTAGTAAATATTAACTTCTGTATAAATTTATCTTAACTGTTGTGTTTTGGAGGTTGTCTTGGCCTTTTACCTATGAAACTTCGAAATAATTTCAGATACAATCACTTTCTAAGGTCTTATAATGTATAGAAGGAGTGTTTTGAGAACATGGGAACTGGTTTTCCAGTTTGGACTGAGATTCTTTAGCAGCCAGAGGTCCATGAAGATCAGCTGAAATACTAAAAAAGGCAAGATTTGAAATGCCTTGAACCTTTTTGACGGTTAATATCAATCTGCAATTTTGACGGTTGACGGTAAAAAATTACCTTTTTTGACGGCTGACGGTTAACCCCATTGAGATCCTCGCATAGGAACGAAGCAGAATGACGACCGACCAACCCGATGCTTCGAAAGAACTAAACAACACTGCACGTGTTTTAGGGCTTGAAATTTCATAATTTGATGTTTTGTGGCCTGTTTTCCATTTGTGCCATTGCACTATCTGAACGCCTGGAATCAGGCTTTCGCTGAGGTCGTCTTCGTGGTTGCTAAGGTCGGTAGGGGATAGTTTTGCGCAAAGTGATAAAGTTCCTATTTTGCTTTCAAAAAGCGATGTGTAGGAACCACTGCTTTAGAGTGTTTATAAAAATAGAGCTTTATATTCTCTTAGTTTCGAATAAATTGATGTTTTCAAGACAAATGTTGTAACTTTCCTGAAAACCCTTCGAGGTTTTAAGCTGCTTTTGTTTCTGAGAGAGCATATTAGCACCCACACCAACGTGAGCAGATAAGTACAGTGTTAAGCGCGCCGATGTCTTTTTGGCTCGTCACGCAATAAATTTGGAGAGAAATTGCTGCGTGACGAACTGCGTTTGAGGCTAACCACAGTCTAGTCTGCGAGCAAGCTCTCTATTTGAAAGAGTTGTAAGAAGTCAAGCCAGATGTACGCAAAATTTTCAGATGACTTGTACAGTGCGCACAGGCCGCCACGCCCCTGGATCCAGTGATATATCACTGTTAACCAATCAAAGACTGTGTTGTATCGGATTGATGCGACGCAACTACTTTCATCGGCGTGAAATAAGACACGGAAAAGCGTCACATTCATCTGGCAATCCGCAAGTGTCAAGTAAATGTTTAAGTTTCCTCTATAATATCTTGAAGTAGTAGAACAAGTTTTTGTCCATTGTATTCCTCCACCAATCACATTTTTTTTGTATTATTTTATATACTGTATCCGTTTATTCTATTCTCACTCAGCTTTTCTAGCCACTGATGAAGACTAGTTTTGTCTGGTCGAAATATTGGGCAAATATATTTGTAAACCTTAGCTCTCCGATCAGCCTTGCGTTCAATTTCAAGTGTTATTTTATATTGCTGATCCTGATTAACGACAAGATCCGGGTGTTTTCCCAAGTGGTCACCGCAAGTGGTCCTTGCAAGAATTGTCAGCCAATCAGAACGTAGCCCGCACACACACGTACGCTTGCGTACCGTTTTTCCAGAAATACTGGAGAAGACTATTTAAAATTCAATTGTCTTATTTTATCTTTGGAAATTTAGATTTTAAATGCTGTTAAAGATAAAAAAAAAACCCAGCTTATCCGTTTCTGCTTTTCTCAGCAACGCGTATGGACACGTGGCTGTCACGCGTGAGTCACGCTAGCAATCTGCCACATAGAAAGACGAACATGCAAATGAGGCCACGTACATGCGACCTTGCGACCACGCACCTTTTTCTTCGATCCCAATTTTTTTGTGCAAGACTCATCAGGTGAAATAAATGTCTGAGCTTTGTTCATTTCTGCAGTTTATCGTTGACTTCGTTCAAAAGTTATAATTTAGACTCACTTGACTCCTACTTGGTTGAGGAGTTACATCTTTTCAACATGTCAGCGAAGGCTATTTATGAAACTGACGGGAAATCTTTACTTGCAAAATGGTTTCAAAACTCTAACTACACCAAGAACAAATTTGCAGTTGTTGTACATGACACAGATTGGGAGGTAATTCTCAAGGAAAACCCATGGCTTGAGACAGAGGTAAGCTTAAACTTACTACATTTAAATTTATGATTTAAATAAGTTGAATATCACAATGATCGACGTTTTACAATTAAGCTTACTGTAAGCTTATTGTTTTTATGTAGCAATGGGAATTAGCCCACAGTAGGCGCACTCAGTATAGTAGCGCTTGATCATGAGTTAAGTACTTTTTTGTTTATTTCACGAGGAAAATAAATAGAAAGTAATTTTGTAAATTTAAAAGTTTTGTTATTGTTGGTTTATTCTACATTGGTAGTCTCATCTATCACACAGCTTTCACATTCACATGCATATTTGTTTTCGACAATCATGTGTCTGAAACTAAATCAAGTGGAGGGTCAGGTCATTCACGGTGAAGTTTGTTTAAACGAATAAAAGGCTGTACTTTTTTCGCGTTACTCGGCTTCGGATTTATATTTGTTACATTTATCTTGCATCTTAAGTTTGAAACAAAACAGCTTGTAATTTTTAAAGAGAATTTTGAGGTAGTGTCACAATGACAATTTTGTAACTCAGTTCTTTAAGGTAATTCCCTTGAAAAGGAGGTACTATCCAGATTTTTCTCAAACTTGGCACTAATGTCAGCCATATATGGGACATAAAAGCTGACTGCAGTAAAAAGATAGGGTCGCATTGCTTGTTTTCACACTGTGTGCCCCTAATTCTCTGAATTTGAGTGTTTTTTCCTAGCTATGCGCAAATATCTCAAAACTTGAACAACAGACAAAAATTCCTTATGTTATTGTAGCAAAAACTAAGAATTTTTCTAAAATCTAGAGCCCGTTTGTTTGTGTGGGCTATAATTTTTTAGTTAAGTGACTTGAATTTAACCAGTCTTTAAAAAGTGCCGAGAAATGGTCTGTTTTAACATTATCACATACTTCTGCAGGGTTTCACGTAATTCTAATAAAAAAATTACAAATTCTACTATCCAGATTTTTTTCTCCGGAATATATTTTTTTGTGTGTAGCCATGACAAGTAGAAACACAAATAAAAATGAGGGATTACGGCTTTCATTTCATCATAAAACATCAACAAAGAGACAATTTCAGCTTCCAAAGATCGTTTTGCGCTACGGGAATGGGGCGAGTTTCAAGACAAACTCTTTTTAGCCGGTTAGAGTCATCAAAAATGTTATTTCTGACAAATGAGCCCGCGAAGAAGACAGAAATAAATATTTTGACGGCACGAGATACAACAGGGCCTGGGTACTAGGCCGGGTGCACCATGGGTAGCCATATCGGGGGTATATAAGGCTGCGTATATCACGTGTACGTCATCTAGGCTTACGAACCACCCTCTCTTTGGTTTTTCTTTATTTTGGTTTTATTTATTTTTAGGAGCAACATATTCTCGATGACATTGTAAAGTCCCGTAGGAAGGGCTTTGAGCTTGAGCCTTGGTTCCTACCCAGATTTCCTGCCCGCATTTTTTCCCTTCGGGGTTTTTTTGGGCAGGTTTTTTCTGGCCTCCGTCTGACCGCATTTACTTCAGTTTGTAAGCGGTAGCTCAGCTCTGCTAGTTTTCAGTTTTTTCCCATTTCTTATTTTATGTACTTGTACAGTTATCTCAGTTTTGCACCTGCTCCTTTACTTGATATATTTAGTTTCTATGTATGTCTAGGTCAGCTGTCCCGGAACCGCTCTTTAGGAGGCGACTTAAGTGTCGTTTGATGCAGTTAGGTTGCAGGCAATGTTACATACTTCTAGCCAGGGTCGTTATCCATTTGTTTACTTTCAATGTCCTGCCCTAGCCTTTTATGGCAGCCTTACTGGTTATTGGGTTACGTGCCTTGTTGGGTACATTAGTGGAGATAATTCCCAGTTTTCCTGGCACTCAGCCTCTGTGCTCCTGAAGTGTTCCCGGTCCCAGTTATCCGTTGATCAGAGTTTTATTAAATTTCCCCAGCCTAACTGGCAGCCTAACTGGCACTAAGCCTGCGTGCTTCTTTGGGGGACTCAGGTCAAGATCGACCAGTTGTAGCAGATCTCTCTTTTGCTTAGCCTCTGTGCTCCTGCCGTGTTCCCCGTGCCAGTTATGCGTTGTCAGAGTTTTATTAATTAGTTTCCCCAGCCTAACTGGCACTAAGCCTGCGTGCTTATTTGGGGGATTTAGGTCGAGATCGACCAGTTATAGCAGTTTTTCTTTTTGCTTAACCTCTATGCTCCTACCGTGTTCCCTGTGCCAGCTATATGTTGTCAGAGTTTTATTAATTAGTTTCCCCAGAATAACTGGCAGCCTAACTGGCACTAAGCCTGCGTGCTTAACTGGGTGATTCAGGTCAAGAGCGACCATTTGTAGCACGAGTTTTTTCTTTTTGTGAAAGCTAGTTTACGAGTGTTCTACATTAGGTATTCACCAGTAATCACCTATTATTGTATTTACATAAGTACTTTGTAGGGTTGGTTCTCGCCCAGCCGTCCCAAAATAAACTTATTTGCCATTACGTTTTGTCTGTTGATGTTGTGTAGTGGAGTCAAAATTTGCTATTGAAAGCATTGGGACTACAAAAGGGGCCTTAATTACCTCTTCTTAGGCGACCAGTGAAATTAAATTGAATTCTAATTTATGCCGACTCAAATTAATGTTGACCAGCTCAATTGTATCAGATACTGATTATCATTAGAGCCTTCAAAGGGAAAAAGCACATTTTGGACAAATTATTACATTATAAAATTTATGCATTGGTTAGGCTCCCTCATGAGTTGTTTAATAAATGCTGCCTTAGCTTGGTGGTTGGTCAAATTTGTAATGAGCTTGGAATATCATAAATAAACAATAATTGGCCAAGCAAGCAGGGTTCTTGTGTGAGTGTTTGGAGAGTGCAGGTGTGCACAGTCATTATTCCTTTTGTTTCTTTGTTATAATAGTTTGGTCATTTCATGATCTGTTGTCAATGAGATGCAGGTGTATGGTGACATAAGCTTGTGGTGCAATTGAGTTATTTATTTCCAGGAACCTTTTTCCTTCTTCATGAAATGGGTTATTAAAGTAAAGTAAAGTAAAACTTTATTTCAACAGTGTGGCACATTCAGCTTGGGGACTGCTCTCCATAAGGGTCCTGCTTACATATTACATATTTCCTGTCAAATTATTTCTACAAACTGATAATTGCTTTTCTGTGGCCTTGAGACTAAATTACACCATGGACACTCCAACCAGGAGTCATCTGGAAGAAGATTTTCCAATCACAACATTTTCTGAAAACAAGAGATTGTCAAGTTTTTTGCAAACAGACCAATGTAATTCAAGTATTTAACTATGCAACTGTTGAAAACTTTAAAATTGCTTGAACTTACCTGACCTCTCAGGAAACAGCCCTCAAATTTATGAATTTTATTGGTCCATTTGCCCCAAAACCTTGAGAATCTTTTGTTTTCAGAAAATGTTGTGTTTGGACAATATTGTCTTCCAAGTGTCCTGATTTGAGTGTCTGCACTGTAACGTCTGAAAAGTTATTTCAAAACAATCTTGTTTAGTTTTTTAAATGCTCAGATTAATGTTCAAAACTGAAGCCTAGGGAGCAAGAGTGGCGCAATGGTGAGAGCGCAGGCCTCCCACCAATGTGGCTTGCATGTGTTCGAATCCTGGGGTCGACACCTTATGAAAGCTGAGTTTGTTGTTGGTTGTCTCCCTTGCTCTGAGAAGTTTTTCTCCGGGTACTTCGGTTTTCCCCTCTCCCTAAAAACCAACACTTCCAAATTCCAGTTCAATCTGGAACACATGGACACATTCCAACAAGTTCTCATGAACTAATAAGTGCTCTGTGGGTAAACAATATTACAATTTACAATTACAATTTTTGCATAGCCCAAAGTGGTGTCAATAGTTGACTGTATCAGAACACCAAGATTAATAGTGCTCAGCTTCATTAAGCTTTGTTGTTTCCGACCTTACAATGGTTGGAAGAATTTTTTTATTAGAATTCTTGTTAATCAGTGTTATGCATGTAATATCGTCTATTAGCACTTTTAATAGACCTTTTTAACAATACAGCGGCCATATTGAATTTATTAGATTTAAGGAGTATTATGGGATGCCCAGGGGGCATGAGCACGATCCGATATACTCGCTCAGTATTTACGCGCGCTTTTCGGGCTTATTTTTCATTAAGTTCTCCTAAAAAAAAAGATTGTAATGGGCGAAAAAGATCGTTGTGCCGTGTTTGGATTTGATAATGATCTCGTTTTTCCCGAGAAATATATAGTGAAGTTCTCTTTTTGCCCGAAAAGCGCGCGTAAATACTGAGCGAGTGCCCCCTGGGTATCCCATAATACTCCTTAAATCTAGCAAATTCAATATGGCTCCCGTATCGGTAAAAAGGTCTATTAGCCTTCACACATCTCAACTTTTAGTTTAATCTGCTTACATAAAAACACTACCAAATTATCCTTCAGAAACTTGTCGTAAAACCGGATCAACTAATAAAGCGCCGTGGAAAGCTTGGTCTTATTAAAGTGAATGTTGATTTACAACAAGCAAAGCAATGGATCAAAGAGAGAATGGGAAAAGAAATACAGGCAAGTAAACTTCAAGGATGTGTCCTTCACATGTGATTCTTGATAAACCCAATAGAATATTGTCCAATAAATCACAGTTTTGTGGTGTCATTAAGAGACAAGTTGCGTAAAAAGTTAACATTGTCACCAGACCCTACTGCAATCAACTTGATCAGTAACTGTGTGTACATGTACAGTGCAGTCTTATGGCATACCAACTCATGTACATGTTTTTTCAATGGACAGATTGGAGCAGCTACTGGACTCTTAAAAAGATTCATTGTTGAACCATTTGTACCTCACCAGCAGGTTAGTGAATTCCATGTTTATTTCAGTAACTAATATTTTAGAACCTTTTTTATCCAGTGTCATCTTTTATAATAGAGAGTGTGATGTCAGGTTACCATGGCAGCAAGATTAAGGGATCTCAACAGTCTTTCTTGAGAGAGACTACCATTTACATTGCCGAACATTAGAACAAAAGTGTGGGCTACTGTTTTCTTCCTGAGTGGAATCATGCACAGGAAAGTTATGCATGTCAATTCTGTCATTTTATTCCTGCCATATTTGTTGGATAATGGTTTGTTGAAATCGAGAAATTTTGCTACCAGGGCAATATCACAGGAAAAAATAACGGATTGCCATTTTTGGATATTTTAGGGTATTCAAAGAATACCCACAAAAATCCCAAATTTGGAAGAGTGAGACAAGTCCCAATTAGGGAACTTGGTTGGGAATTCCCTGGTTGGGACTTGTCTCACTTTGCTAAATTTGGGATTTTTATGGGTATTCTTTAAATACCCTAAAATATCCAAAAATGGGAATCCGTTATTTTTTCCTGTGTAATGTGATGTACATCTGTAACGATTTCTCCTCTCTATCAAAATCCTTCCATACAAAAGACAAGAAGCTAAGTTTGAGCTAAAATACATTGGCATTGACCCCCTGGCAACTTACTTTCACTTTCAGTAACAAGAGAGTGCAACTAATAATCTCATACATATGCTGGACACTCTGGGGTTTGCAGGTTCCTTTACTTATAATAAAAACTCTTCTGAGAGTAAGGCCTTTTTGTAGTTACTAAACATTGTACAATTTATCCCAGTTGCTGGACAAACCCTAAGGGATACAACTGTTCTAAGTGCTAATCATTTCATTCTTTACTTTAATTTAGAATGAAGAATTTTATGTGTGTATCTATGCCCAGCGAGACTGTGACACAATTTTATTTCATCATGAGGGTGGAGTTGACATTGGTGATGTTGATAAAAAGGTAGGATTTCTTAACATTAAGTGCTACAA